>NW_027179793.1:392500-410000 GCF_036669935.1 Montipora foliosa
GTACTCAAAATATGGTAAACGTTTATCACAGAAGAATGAACGTTTTTTCCATAACCAAATACAGTTTATTGAAATAATTCCTCCAGCGTTGATGTAGGAAATTTCTTTGAAAGTTTCATAAAAAAAAAACAAAACCAAAAAGAAAATGAAAAAAAAAAACCAAACAACTCAAATTGTGAATTGTTCCTGCGTATTATTCGGAATCAGTAGACATTTTTGATAATCTGAGAGGTCTCTATTTCGGAGACGTGCTGTTTGGGAAATATAAAATCATTACTCAAACCTACATATTTCGAATTCCTTCTTCAAAGGGTTATCAATTACTGCTGAGATTTCATTAAAACAGATGTGAGTCTCTTATTAACTAACTCAAACGAATCTCTGAAAGTGACTAAGCTATGGTATATAATTGTGTGACAGTTTATGTGGAATAGCAGTTGTAGACTTGTGAGTCCTGAGAACATCGTTTCTGGGAGTTGAGTTATTTTATTGTGATAGGGAGATATAGAAATAAAAGTAAAAGAAACCTTCTTCAAAGATTAAGTTAACATAGCACCAACTACTTCCCAGATCCCATTCAAACGGGTGTGTAAGTCACTTAGTATAACTGGAGCGACCAGGGGCATAGCGATATATTTTTGAACGATTAGTTGGGGCACTATACTTACAGCACTTGCAGACTTGTGAGCCCTGAGAACACCTTTTCTGGGAGTTCACCTATTTCATTGTTATAAAGCCATCTAGAAATAAATCCATGGAAAGCAATGCATAAGGAAAGTTTGCAAAGTACGTTTGTTAAGGTAGTACTAATTTATCTAAATACTACTTTTAAAGGCATAATATGGTAGCAAAGCAAATTTATTAATGACTGACACAGATTCATTAGTGTATTAAATGTCTACAAAGGATCTCTATAATGATATACGAAGACCTTGGTATATATTCTAATTATTCAAAACGTCATCCATCTGAAATACCAACTGGAAGAAACAAAAAAAGTAACAGCAATGTTTCATTTCTTAATTATTTGCTAGTCTTAAAAAAAAAAGGAATCTGAAAATCTAAGACAAAATGGAAGGAAACAATAATATGAAATCAACAGTACTAAAACCAAGGTAAACGTTTCTCACAGAAGAATGAAGGTTTTTCAATCGAGTTCGTTCGCAAAAGGCGTAAAGACTCTCCTTCAATGAAACACTTTTTAACGCTGAGAGGGTGGCATGAAGAGAAATCCGTGTACTGGAACATTTCTATTGCTTTAAAATAAGTTTGGACATTTTTGTTTAAGGTGAAGCGAGGTCCTTTAAAGACTTCGACATTTCGCAAGTGAATTTGATCGTGGGGTGGAATTGGATAGCAAAATCAACAAAGCTGTTAATTTCCTGTTTGCTTATGATCCACACTGAAAAAAGTCATCAATGAATCTTTTTCAGATAATAGGTTTATGAGGGCTGGATAAAAGTAGTTCTTTCTCGATGTGAGCCATAAAGATGACTGAGAAAGCGGCTACTCCCATATTTTACTGCCCATTTCTATACGGTGGGTCTGTACATAGTTTCGCCATTGCATTTGAAGGAGTTTTCCTTAAAAATCGGTTTTACGAGGTTCCCAAGAATGGATGTGGGGATGGGTGGATTTGACTGATAGTATTCTTCATAATATTGGCAGATGACCTCCATTCCCTCTTCCTGTGGGATGTTAGTATATAATGAACAGACATCGAGTGTAGCAATTATTATTGCGTTGTCTGGAAGTTGCGTGTTTTCAATGAACCGGACAAAGTCTGTGGTGTCTTTGATAAATGACTCTTGTTTCTTAGCAATAGGTTGTAAAAGCAAATCGATGAAGTTTGAAATACGTTCTATAGGGCCACCACTACTGGAAACTATCGGTCTGCCGACTGGCAGTTTGGTTTATGTATTTTTGTCAGTGCATAGAATTCCGGTATTCTTGGTAGGTTCTGGCTTTGATTTAGCCATTTGAAAGTCATTGCGTCAATATGGTTGTTTGTATACAGTGCATTGACTATGTTGCTGACCTTCTTGGCCGTCCGTCGAGGACTCTATAGGATCTTATAGAGGGGTGTAAAAGTTTGTGTCACAGACTTGTACGTTGCCCTCTTGGATTTTGTCTTGCGTATCCATGACGACTGCTGTAGTCCCCTTATCAGTTTTTAATGTTCACCTTTTGATTTGCGCGTAATGCGGATATTGCTCGTCGTTCTTGTGCTGACAAATTGCCTTTAGCATTGCTAAAGGATATTGAATCAATTACTAGCTTAGTGCGTTCCAGGTAGCTTTCAAGTGCCACAGAAGGTTGTAGTGGTGGTTGCCACGTTGATTTTGACATGGGACGGGTGAAGGTTGCTTCCGTGGTCAGCAAAGTGGTATTTTAATCGCATGTTTCTGGTGAAGTTGTTAAAAGTCTTTTAACAGACGTTTGTGCAATATTGGTTTCGGGGAAGTGGGAATAAATTTCAAGCCCTTTGATAGCAATTTTTTGTCATTTTCAGTAAGAGATATATTCAATAGATTTTTGATGAATCTATCGTTATTTCTTTTGTACTGATTTTTTATTTGCTTTGCGTTTGAGAAGTCGCTTTTTATTTTTGCTAAGGTGTCGCACAGGGTTGGCGCGGTAGTAGTCAGTGAAAGAGACGTTTGGATTAGTTTCAACTCTTGTTTTATTTTTGTTCTTAGAAAATACATTCATGAGAGCACTGAGTTCGTTCAATTTCACCTTAATAGTGCTCAGTTCCTTTTTTCTTTTTTTTTTTTCTTTTGGCTGCTTCTGGCTTGTAGCCGTTTTTTTCTTGCTGAGGTTGGTTTTGGATAGAGATCGGCTAGTCGCTGACTGGATTCTCCTCTCGGCGTTTTCTCGCCTGAACTGATCCGATAACATTTGGTCCAGCTGTTTCTTGAGACTAGAAATTGTCTCAGGGTCTGCGCTGGAGTTCTTTTCTTGCTGCTGGATCAGGATCTGGAGAAGTCTTGTTCTGCTTTTTGGCACATTTTGTTGAAGGCCATATTGAACTGCTCGTCGGCCCTGTCGGGCCTTGGCCGGTACTGGAGACCCACTGGACAGGATTTCCTGTCGACGAAATCTTTAAGGACAGACAGCGATCGTAGGCTTTTTGCGCGTCTGGTTTTCGTGTGAAGCAGTTCTGTTTCTCAGCTGGTTGAAACCCTCAGTCTGTTATATACGCTTGGGGGCTGGTGCTGGCTGCGAGGAAGGTATTTCTTCTTCTTCTGAGTCGGAGAATATCCGCTTGGCTGGAGTCTTAATCGGAGAGATTAATGGTGGTGCCTGGCTGTCTCTCATTTCTGCAAGGATTGCTCCGAGTACATCATCGTTCACGTTGGTCATGGTGTTTTTGATAGGTTTGCTGCAAAGAACGTTATATCAGGTTGCAAGACCGGTTTCGGAATACAGAGTGGATTTCTTCTTCAGTTGCGTGTTCTAATCGGTGAGAGCAGGTTTAGACCAAATCTTCGTTGAAAGTGCTTCTTTTATAGTCCTGTGGGTCGCGTCCGTCGTTTTAAGCGACCAATGAGATGACAAGGAATTTCGATCCGTTTCGCATTGTTTGGTCAATTGATCAATTAGGGCCAAGTCGTATGCAAATTTGAGAATCGAAAGTTGTCAACTCAGGTGCGTTGAATTGAAAACTCTTGTGATGAATCGCAACTGTTGAAATAACTTTAGTGGTTGAAATTGTCAACCAAGGTTGAGGAGTTCTGATTAGTACAGTGGCGGTGTAATATTGTCAATAAAGTAGTTGTGGTATTGTTACCTTCCTTACCGTATATAACTCCGTTCAGTTTTTTATAGACGAAAGAAATGGGGCTACAACTTGAGGTGGTCTAAGAGCTCGTGGTCTTTCTATTTTGCGATTTTAAGAGATAGTAGGTGCGTCACTGTTTTGTAATGCTTTGTCGCGGAATGTCCTGGAAACCTGTGTGCATTTGTTTGTCATTTGTTATTTATTTGTTTGAGCAGGTTGAAGTTTTGGCAGCTATTCAGCTGATATGGACCTGCTATACCCACCCACCCACATACTCAGAGAGGACAGCCACAACACCGGGATCTTTATCCCCTACTCTTCTCGAATAGTGTGTGGGTTCTTTAACGTCCCACAGAGAACTAATGAACATGGAAGATATTGGTGAGACGGGGCCTACGGTTTATAGTCCTTATCCGAGAAGACTTGAAAGTCTCACCATTTGCGGATGTAATTACAAAGCCAGCACTTTCTACTCAGTTATTTAAAGACCCTGAGTGTTGGTCCGGCAGGCGTCGAGTTCACGACCTCCCGCACGGCAGCCCGGTGCTCAAGGGTTCCCAGAGTTTGCTAGGTTTAGATGGTTTCAAGTTTGAGAAGAAATTGAAGCTTTAACTAGAAAGTCCTTGATTGATTTGTCCTTCCTGTAAGCGACAATAGGAGCATTAGGAAATATGGGCACAAGTTTTAGGACGTTAGAAATTGAAAGCAGTTCTTCATAAGGATTTCTTTGAGTTTAGGTACAGCTGGGATGAAGGTAGTAACGAACGGTAAAATGTTTTTGGATGTCTTTGTTTTGTTTTTTAAATCTTTATTTCACGATTAGAAAGCTACCTCTGCCAGTGTTTTATCAATTAGCTCGCGTGGGTAGCCTCGTACAAGGAAGCGATATTATTGTGTTTCGAGTAAAAAGCCAATCTAACGTGACGACATAAATTACAGCGAAAGAAAAATAAACATCACCTTTTCAGTTTTGACCTTTGGCTGTTGAAATGCAAAGCACTTTTTCTGTCGTGCAAAAAACGATAAGTGATTTGTCAACTAAGTGTGAGGCAAATAACAAAGCGCGTAAGAGTCTGTCTTATGACAAAGGGATACAGAAATCCCTGTAGACTCTGAACAAGCTTTTCGGAGCCGTTGCGCAGACTGACTACAACGGTGGTTTAGTCTTTCTGTGACGCAGTCTATTAGCACGGGACTCATACACCGACCGCCCTATATTTGCTATTCATACGGAATGGTTGTCATGGTTCAATAGTCTGTTTTCACGTGACCTCACGGTTTGAGTTCCTAAACGAAGGAACAGCAGCCATGTTGGTGTCCCTAACTGATCCTCCTTGAAATAAGTTCTTTTATCAAACAAATGTTTTCTTTCGTTTCGGTGGAAAAACAAGGTTACTGATCACGTGAGTGAAAAAACTCAATAGCTCAGGGGAAGTCTCACGTCGTCTTTAATTCTTTTATCTACAGTTCATCAGCTATCAAACAACGGCATTGATGCATATTTAATTTTACGAAATACCTTCTTCGTTCGATGTCACCGGCCATCTCACCAGAAATGCGTTTCTCGAATTTTAGTCCAAGCAGCCATTTGAAATAGCGCTGATAAACAGAATTTAACTCTAAGCACCCATTTTAAACAGTTAGCTTTCCATAATTGCGTGGCTATGTCGTTCAAGGGTGAAGCGTAAAATGGACAACAAGCTTTCTTTCATACAATTCTTGACTAACGAGAATTAGTCAAATTTCCAATTGTTGTTGGAAAAAAACAAAAAAAAGAAGAAGAGGGAACCCAGCCGAGAGCGTTTGTCTCAAGAGCGAGCCACTTCTCTGTTCCAGCGCTGTTTATAACTAGTTCTGTAAAGAATGTCAGCGCTAGAACAGTATTTTTAAGTTAACAAGTATATATGTAGACTCGAGCAATAAGGAGAAGATGTAGAACCAGTAGGTCAGAAGTTTCATTCACAAAACCGAGAATCATGAAGCAGGAAAGAGAGTAAACCTCAGACTGACAGAGCCTGCCTTTTAACCATGCCAGGACCTCTTTACTATATTCGCAGTTAAAAAAAAAAAAAGATGCATTAAAGTTTCTTCGGACTTCTCCACAAAAAGGCAAAGGTTGGTCGGGAGAATTCCTATTCTGTAAAGAAAGTCATTAGTTCCGATTCTCCGTTAGCGAAGCTTGAATTTAAAAACCCTACGTATCGTTTCTTTCGTTCATAAAAAAAGGCAAAGAATAAGTTTGCTTCCAGTTAACAGGAAAGGAATTCAATAGTGATGTGTAAGGAACCTTCTGCAAAGCTAAGTAAAGGTAGGTGGAACGTCAAATCAAAGAGAAAATGCAGGACAGTTTGCTAGTTTTGAAGACAAAAGGCAAAATAATGATGATAATAATGGTCATTATAAAATCATCACCATTAAATCGAGAATACTCAAAATATGGTCTCACAGAAGAATGAACGTGTTTTCATAAACAAATGCAGCTTATAGAATTTTTTTTTCCTCCGGAATTGATCAAGACAATTTCTCTGACCATTTCACTAAAGTGTGAAGTCTTCTCGCGTATTATTCGGAATCAGTAGACATTCTTGATAATCTGAGAGGTCTCTAATTCGGAGACGTACTGTTTGAAAATTACTCGAACTAACAAATTATGAATTTCCTCTACAAAGGGTTATCAATTACTGTTGAAATTTCATTTAAACAGTGAGTCACATATTAAGTAACTCAAACAAACCCTGTGGAGTGACTAGGCGCATAGCTTTAGAACTTTGTGACAGTTTATGTGGAGCAATAAACTTACAGCCCTTGTAGATTTGTGAGTCCTAGGAACAGCGTTTCTGGGAGTTGAGTTATTTTATTGCCAGAGAGAGATCTAGAAATTAAAGTAAAAAAAAGCTAAGGCTATTATGCGGCTGGCTTAATTTCCATGTCTGGTAATTTTGTCATCCTGATTTTCATGATTTTATATCTTAGTGTAAATAACATTTAATATGTATATAGTATAGTGTATAATTTCTTGTTACATGTTAGTTTCATTTAACAGATATCTATTTAGTTTCATTTAACAGATGTAGAGCTACTCTGTAGAAATGCTGTTAATAAATCGTCATTATTATTATTATTATTATTATTATTATTACTATTATTATTATTATTATTATTATTAAGGTCAGGTAACTATGCACACAACTGTAAATGGTCGACTTCCTTTCCAGGTTCCTCTCTCTTCCTCACTCAAGAAAGTACCCTTGTTGCGGCTGGTCGCGTGTCTGCTAGATTTTGCAGATTAATACCGCTCAACGTATAGTTCACACTACATTTTCTAACGGAAAGACTTCACACTTACACATTTCTCTACTGCAATGTTCACTCTGAAGCCTGATTTTCACTAGCGACGCAAGCATAAGCAGAAGCAACATACGCAAAAGCATTTAGTTGTTGTTGAGTTTTTCTCTTGTGCTTATGCTTGCGTCGTTAGTGAAAACCACGTTTTACGTACGTCGGGCATCTCTCATTAACACAAGAGCATGCTACTTAAATTCAGAATCATTTAAATTATATTACACACTAGAACTAAGAACCATTAACCATTTCACACCTTACTACATTACTTGTCTATGTTACACCCTCCTCCCCCAGCAAAACATCAAAAAATAAATAATAATAATAATCATCATCATCATCATGAGAACAATAATAACAATAATAATAATAACAATAATAATAACCAGATAATACATTTTTCCATTTGTAAACCCCTCCAAAAAAAAACAAAAAAAAGAAGACGGAACGCGTTTGTCTGAAAAGCGAGCCACTTCTCTATTCGAGCGCTGTTTATAACTAGTTCTGTAAAGAATGTCAGCGCTAGAATAGTAGTTTCAAGTTTACAAGTATATATGTAGACTCGAGCAATAAGGAGAAGATGTAGAACCAGTAGGTCAGAAGTTTCATTCACAAAACCGAGGCACATGAACCAGGAAAGATTCAGAGTAAACCTCAGACTGACAGAGCCTGTCTTTTATCCATGCCAGGACCTCTTTCCAAAAAAGTTGACTTTATTCGCAGTTCCAAAAAAAGATGCATTACAGTTTCCTCGGACTTTTTCACAGCGTGTCACGCGTGTCTGCTAGATTTTTCAGATTAATACCGCTCAACGTATAGTTCACACTACATTTTCTAACGGAAAGACTTCACACTTACACATTACTCTATTGCAATGTTCACTCTGAAGCCTGATTTTCACTAGCGACGCAAGCATAAGCAGAAGCAACATACGCAAAAGCATTTAGTTGTTGTTGAGTTTTTCTCTTGTGCTTATGCTTGCGTCGTTAGTGAAAACCACGTTTTACGTACGTCGGGCATCTCTCATTAACACAAGAGCATGCTACTTAAATTCAGAATCATTTAAATTATATTACACACTAGAACTAAGAACCATTAACCATTTCACACCTTACTACATTACTTGTCTATGTTACACCCTCCTCCCCCAGCAAAACATCAAAAAATAAATAATAATAATAATAATCATCATCATCATGAGAACAATAATAACAATAATAATAACAATAATAATAACCAGATAATACATTTTTCCATTTGTAAACCCCTCCAAAAAAAAACAAAAAAAAGAAGACGGAACGCGTTTGTCTGAAAAGCGAGCCACTTCTCTATTCGAGCGCTGTTTATAACTAGTTCTGTAAAGAATGTCAGCGCTAGAATAGTAGTTTTAAGTTTACAAGTATATATGTAGACTCGAGCAATAAGGAGAAGATGTAGAACCAGTAGGTCAGAAGTTTCATTCACAAAACCGAGGCACATGAACCAGGAAAGATTCAGAGTAAACCTCAGACTGACAGAGCCTGTCTTTTATCCATGCCAGGACCTCTTTCCAAAAAAGTTGACTTTATTCGCAGTTCCAAAAAAAGATGCATTACAGTTTCCTCGGACTTTTTCACAGAAAAGGCAAAGGTTGGTTGAGAGAATTCCTATTCTGTAAATAAAGTCATTAGTTCCGATTCTTTGTTGGCGAAGCTTGAATTTAAAAACCCTACGTATCGTTTCTTTCGTTCATAAAAAAGGCAAAGAATAAGTTTGCTTCCAGTTAACAGGAAAGGAATTCAATAGTGATGTGTAAGGAACCTTCTGCAAAGCTAAGTAAAGGTAGGTGGAACGTCAAATCAAAGAGAAAATGCAGGACAGTTTGCTAGTTTTGAAGACAAAAGGCAAAATAATGATGATAATAATGGTGATTATAAAATCATCACCATTGAATCGAGAATACTCAAAATATGGTCTCACAGAAAAATGAACGTGTTTTCATAAACAAATGCAGCTTATAGAATTTTTTTTTCCTCCGGAATTGATCAAGACAATTTCTCTGACCATTTCACTAAAGTGTGAAGTCTTCTCGCGTATTATTCGGAATCAGTAGACATTCTTGATAATCTGAGAGGTCTCTAATTCGGAGACGTACTGTTTGAAAAATACAAAATCATTACTCGAAGCAACAAATTATGAATTTCCTCTACAAAGGGTTATCGATTACTGTTGAAATTTCATTTAAACAGTGAGTCACTTATTAAGTAACTCAAACAAACCCTGTGGAGTGACTAGGCGCATAGCTTTAGAACTTTGTGACAGTTTATATGGAGCAATAAACTTACAGCCATTGTAGATTTGTGAGTCCTAAGAACAGCGTTTCTGGGAGTTGAGTTATTTTATTGCCAGAGAGAGATCTAGAAATTAAAGTAAAAGAAACCTTCCTCAAAACTAAGTTAGCGTAGCACTAATTTATCTTAATACAACTTTTAAAAGTATATCGAGAAATTCTAATTAAACGAGAACAGTAATATTCATTCCGATATAGCTTTTATCAAGGGTCATTCCGAGTACTCGCCGACCACGGCCTTACCAAGAATTAATCGCTCCACAATAAGATTTATCCAAATTGGCCTACTCCCCATCAGCATCAGAAAGGTGTCTCTTTCTAAACTTAGTTTTGCGGGAAATTAAACAATAGACCAAATCGGCTAACTCAATGTTGTAACCAATTTAAACCCTTTAGAGAAATAGATGTTAGGAAAAAAACTGTTTCCGAGGTCTCAACTACGGCCCTTGGCCTTCATTCTCGGGCCGTACTCGAAACCCAGGGCATAGACTTTTTTTTTTTTTTTTTTTTCTGGACCGACGTTGGCTGGTAAAGATTTTTTTTTTTATGGCAAGGAAGCAAGTGCCGGGGTAGGGAAGGGAGGAGAGAAACCTCGAAAATCATTTAAAGACTAAGAAAATTGTCGCCTGTACTCACACTGTCTCGAGTTTTATATTAATCTGTTTTACTTAAATTGCAAAGCACACTTGTTTTATCGATAGTGATAAAAAAGTACATTTATCTCTTTTTGGTTGCGTTGAGACATGGGAGGGAGGTGGCACGAAGGAAAACAGAATTCAAAAAAATACCCTTTGTAATCAAAATGTCCTGCAATTGTAATCTATTGTAGCTGCTAAACTACTTTTAAACTTGTTTAGTATCCATAAAGAAAATCACATTTTTCTCTTTGTTTTCTGAAAATGTATTATTATTATTCAATACTGGTTTCATGAGAAAGCCATTGAAATGACAGATAAGAAATCTCAACTGTCAGCTGTCAAATGACAAGTTAAAAAACGTATGAACAAAACTCTAAAAGTTGTCGCTTGCACAATGAATTTTTCACTTTTAAACGGATAAAATGTTCTCAATCAGAATCAGAATCATCGGATATTACAGCACGACGTTTACGCGGCTTGGAAACCATAGGTTTGTTTGAACTCTCGCCGCTGGTGCTAAGTGCACTGATGAAGGTAAAATTCAACGTGCCTCCTTCAATATTTCCGATTTTTTAATACTACTACTACTACTACTACTACTACTACTACTACTACTACTACTACTAATAATAATAATAATAAAAATAATAATAATAATAATAATAATAATAGAAATAATAATAATAATAATAATAATAATAATAATAGTAATTATAATAATGGAAATATAAAACAGAGACATGACAACGTTGCAAAAGTTGTGTGAGAAATTAAATCTGGAAACGGAGGATAAGTGCTAAGTGCACCGGATGAAGGTAAAATTAAACGTGCCTCCTTCAATATTTCCGGTTTTTTAATACTACTACTACTACTACTAATAATAATAATAATAATAATAGTAATTATAGTAATGGGAATATAAAACAGAGACATGCAAAGTTGCAAAAGTTGTGTGAGAAATTAAATCTGGAAAAGAAAGATAAGTGGTACAAACACGCACCGGACAGTGTAAGGGAAAAGGATGAGGATAAACTACTAACACGTTCTAAAACCAACGGGGATATTCTAAAAAGGAAAAAAATTGGCAAAATATTAATAGTTCCGATTAAAATGTGCCAAGAAAACTGGGAATTTTGGCACAAAGTAGCTTATTTAAGGTTTAAAATTGCTAAGCCCGGATTGCCAAGCTTGGATTTGAAAAAAAAAAAGGCTCAATGCACGGTTTTTTTGCCAACCTTCCACTCAGTTAAGTGTGGCAAAATACCAAAAAAGTATGCCGGAATTGCCGGTCCTGTGGAGGTGCACTGAAAGATGGAAAATTGTGCTTAAAAATATTTTTTTTTGCTAAAAGGGCTTGGCAAGAAATCCAGAGGTTTCTTTCATTTATTGCCAGAAACATAAATTTATGTCAAGAATGAGAAAAACCGTTCAAAATTTTTCCAAATTGAAGAAGGTGGATTGATTTTTTTGTCTAAGAAAGGCAAATGAGTGTTGCACGAGTTACTGAACATTCAAATCTGTTTGACGACATCATCATAACCTCTAAGTTTAAAATCAGTCCAATGCAATGCAAAATGACGACGGGAATTTCCACCGTCAAAGCTGTGGGGTTGATACAAAATGACCACGGAAATTTCCCACGTCTAAACTATAGGGTGATACAAAATGACCACGGAAATTTTCAACGTCTAAACTATAGGGTGATACAAAATGACCACGGAAATTTCCAAAGTCAAATTTCCGAGAGGCACGACCATGGAAATCTCCAACATCAAAATTAAAGGTTAATCCAAAATGACCATGGAAATTTCCAACGTCAAAACAAACGACCATGAAAATCTTGAGATCAAATTTGCACTTAATCAAAAAAGACGATGGAAATTTCCAGCGTCAAAATTTCGCGCATGAGCATACCCGAAATCGCCTCGGAAATTTACAGTCTTTTTTTTTTCGCAAATGTTGAATGCCTAATTGCGCACTTCATAAGATCAGCTATTCCAAGTTCTAACTCTATTTCTTGAAAATATCTTTTCTTTTATACTTAATCTTAATACTAAATCTTGTCTTGTTTACAGTTCAGTTTTGCAAATTATCTAAAGCTGTTAATGTAGGCTTGTGTGGTTATTAACAACTGAAATTCAGTCTTCGTTCAATGTTAGGCTAAATTAAAAGATGAAGGGAATATATGCGCCTTTATCATCTCTGAACTCACCTCCGAGTCAGGTTTATTATCCACCTGATCCGCAAAGAGTTTTTTTCAATGGCAGTCTGCGCCCGACGATCTTTGAACAATCGGTGGAATCATGGCCTCTGCTAAATCGGCATGGACTGACCTTGTCTCGCGCTGTGTCTTCTTTATCACACAATCATATCGTCTAAAAGCCATGTGCTATTGTAGCTACTTCTCAGGGGGTTCGAATAACTTGCTCCCTTTTGTCATCGGCCAACATTGCTTATGACTTTGATTGAAACATTTTGAACCATAAAATTTTTGGATATCTTTCTTTAGGCTAGCCTCTTCAAATCAATCTTTCCGTCTGTCCACTTAAAGGGCAATGTAAGTCAATCATGGCAACTTACTTGCCATGCCATCTTCCTTCTCTGATTCCAATCTCCAAGGGGAACACATTCAACCGATATCATTACGTTCACTCGGCAAAGAATTAACGCCATGAATTGGTTCCAAGGTTAATTTATAAGGGTAGTCTCTCTCGTGGTCTTCCATGAAATGGTGTCTCAAAAAGTTCACTGGTATTTGGACTGAGATCACTCACCGTTTACGATGACTCAGTGTGGCTTCAACCGGAGTTCATTTATCGCTGGGCTACTTGCAGACATGGCCGAATCTGCTCAGTTCTCCTCGCTAATTTCATCATGGAAATAAGAATCGAAAAAATCATTAGTAGCAAGGCTGTTACAGGACAATAAACGAAGTCTTTTTCCGTACTGTGCATTTGAAACTACTTCAACGTCCTGTTGTCCTATTTCGTTTAGGTTTCAATGTCGTGGTGTGAAACTGGGCGGCAAGTTTTGTGTGTCGTGTGTCATGCGGTTTTTGAATGCGACAGTGCGGTTGATGTTGAAAGCCAAGCACGACTCCAACGGCTCGCAAATGTTTTTCTATTCCCTTCTAGAGTTTTAATAGCGCTGACTAAAAGTTCTTGAGGGATTTTCCTCTTTTGCAAGATAAAAGGGGGAGCTCTTTGAATATTTTGTTGAGCGCTTGCTGACCTTGTATAAAGTGACCAGCGTTTTTGAGTGCGGGGAATTAATTTGTTATCCACGAAAGCAGCCTTAATGTGAAAGAAGCCTTTTACAGCATAACAACTGAGCAAAAAACTAATGCAACTTGCCTTTTGCCTTTTCTGAGGGTTTATTAAATAGCAGGGCTGGAGGCGCCAGTTTTAAATTTTTCGGTCACTTAAATCATTAATTTCCGGTTCTTTTCTGCTTTCTACTTGACATTTGAATTAACTGACGGAAATTTATTCAGATAAGATTTTAACAGAAATCTCACGAAAGGGGCGAATAGCACGCTAGCTCGTTAGAAACGTTTGAGGAAAAAGAACTCCCACCAGCCACAAGCTCATCTGCAAATCCATCCAGCCTAAATAGCTAGCACTTTAATTCTTTTGGCGACTCAAGATTTTCAGCTAATATAATAATGACTAACGGGCGTTTGGGGTCTTGTGAAACCAGTGGTATTTTGTGGAACCGATTGAAGATAAAAAAACTGTTATTCACAACTCGGTGACCGTCCTCTCAAGCGAGATGGCAAAGAGCGTGGATATGTTCTGAACATTTCCCCTTCAAAAAGTGACAAGAAAAGCGAACGGTTGAAGGTAAGAGAGAGAATGTTTCATTTAAAAAAAAACTGATTGTCAGCCAAAAGTAGCTCCAATAAAGTTTCATGTTCTTTTACAGATTGAATTGGTGATTTGATACTGGTCGATGCAAAGCACGAATGTAGCGTTATTAGCGTGTGCCGTTTGCAGCAAATAGAACTATTTGCAGATTTCAATGGGACTACCGATATTCATATTTGTTCGCTCGGTTTTACTTGTGCTATAGTTCTCAGACAATTAAGAGCCAAGTTTGTGGCTAACGACAGAGAGCAGAATTATTTTTGTCATAAAAATAACTTTTTTTCCTCAGTATTGACATATTTCTCTGTTGGTTTGCAACAACTGGAGGGACTAACCGTAGCTTAATTCTATTTGTCATAATACTGTACATAAAAATTACATTTCACTTAAAACAAGAGTGAGTAAATATTTAACGTCTTTCTGGGGAAAGAAAGGTTAGTCATCTTAGTGAAAACGTTTCACGAGCAGCCCATAAACGAGGTTCGTATGGTTTCTTTTACATGTCTATATAGTGAATTGTCTTCAAGCTTAGAATCTGAGTGTGTGAAATATCTCGTTTTTAGTCCGTGGGAGTTAAGTTCGTCCTTAGACAATAAAGTTGAAGATCTTCGCTTCAGGTAGTCTTGTTGTACTTTTGCCAAAATTGACGTTGGAAAAATCCGCCGTCATTTTGCTTGATATTCTGTAAAAAATGACGTTGGAAATTTCCGCTCTCATTTTGCTTGATCTTCTGTAAAAAATGACGTTGGAAATTTCCGCTGTCATTTTGCCTCATCTTCTGTGAAAAATGACGTTGGAAATTTATGCCGTCATTTTGCTTAAGCTTCTGTAAAAATGACGTTGGAAATTTACGTTGTCATTTTGCCTCATCTTCTGAAAAAAATGACGTTGGAAATTTCCGTCGCCATTTTCTCTGTTCTTCTATGAGAAAAGACGTTGGAAATTTCTTCTGTTATTTTGCGTGACTGTTTAGTCAAAAATTTGACAAAATTTGATAAATATTGCAAAGTTGATAAATGCTCCGGAAAAATATTCTTTTTTCTTTCGAAATATTGCAAACTGGATAAATCATTTGGTAGAAAAGTGGAGATTCATCAACAATATTTATGGTGTTGTGCCAAAACAGCACAGATTTGGAAAAAATGACCGCAAAACATATCATTTTTACCAGAATTAGACGGTTTTAGAATACGACGAAGTGTTTTAGAACGTGTTTACTGTGGGACGTGAACATACAGTGTGATCATGTCATTGAAGCCAGAAGACCGGACATTGTGGTTGTAAATAAACAGGAGAGAAAGTGCACTATTATTGATATTGCCATACCAGCGGATAAAAGAACTCGTGAAAAGGAGAATGAGAAAGTTGAAAAGTATCAGCACCTTAAAAGAGAAATTGCAATAATGTGGAACATGAGAACTATGCAGATGGTACCAATTGCTGTAGGATCATTGGGAAGTGTAACAAAAAACTTGGACAAGTGGCTGGGAAAGTTGAATATCAAAAATAGTATTTCATTACTACAGAAAACTACGTTACTGGGAACGTCGAGGATTTTGAGAATGGTGTTGGAGCTCTAGAGTAAGACGAAAACCGTGAGGGTACTTTGGTCATGGGCTATCACCCACTCCCTTAGGATGCAAACCGGAAAAAAGATCATCCAGTTCACAAAGATAATAATAATAATAATAATAATAATAATAATAATAATAATAACAACTTTATTTAAGTGTCAACGGATTAAACACAAGTGCTCTAATTGGGGTAAACGACGAAATTAACTCAAATCAAATCAAATCAAATATTGGTTTTTGTGGACAGGGTAAGACCGAACTACCCGAAGAAAAACCTCTCGGAGCAGAGAAGACAACCAACAAACTCAACCCACATATCACACCGAGTCTGGGAATCGAACCCGGGCCACATTTGGTGGGAGGCGAGTGCTCTCACCACTGCTCCACCCCTGCTCCCCTTTTACGGGTTCACGAGGCAAGCTTAAGTTAAGAGTGACAATTTTTTTGCGTTTGCGATGACATCGAACGCGTCTTCTTTCAAGGACCTCAAGGTTATTGTCAGCGAGTCAGAGAGCAATCCCATGACGCCGACCAATAGGGACGAAGAAGTGTTCTCAAAGACGACCAAAAACAACAGTCTTCGTTGAAGACTCAACAAAGGGACCAAAGGAAATCGACAAGCTCAAGATTGATCAGCTAACGCATGTTGTCAATAGTCAACCGGGAGAGGAAAACTTGTAATGAGAGGTATTATGAGTCCAGGATACAAAGAGAAAGACTTGGCAAAGACCAAGAATGGCGATTTGTGTAGTCAAATTAAATAAATGTGGATCATTTTTCAGACCTTTACCAAGTGGAGCAGGCTAACTTCGTCAGCTCAGCCTTCCTGGAACCTCTAGAGAAATACAAAGTTGCCTGCTCCGCTTGAAAGTCCCCCTACAGAGGATATTCCAAAGATCCCATGTGTTTCTTAAAAACGCGTTAAAAGAACGCTACTGAAAGTTAACCCCACTAAAGCTGCCACACCGGACATGATCCCGAACTGGCTACTCAAGGAGTATGCCGATATCTTGGCCTTTCCGATTACGGAGATTCTAAATGCTCTATCTGTTTGGAAAATGCCGATGTCTCACCCGTGCCGAAAAAGAAACCAGTTTTCTATCTGAAGAAAGATCTAAGACCTATTTCTCTAACGCCTTGTATGTCTAAATTGCGGAAGGATTTTTTGTAGACGACTATCTCAAGCCTGCTGTATTACACGTTATTGATAGTAGTCAGTATGGGGCAGTCCCGAAATCGTCAAGTACTTTGGCTTTGATAAGCATGTTGCATAGGTGGTCCCTGGAGACTGACGGAAACCGAGCGAATGTAAGAACTCTACTTTTCGATTATCGGAAGGCCTTTTATCTAATAGATCATTTAGCCGTACCACGTAGTATAGTTAACTGGATCATTGATTTTCTGTCTAACCGATTTCACATAATCAAACTGGCAAAATGTTGTTATTGCAAGTAGGGCCCAGTCCCTTCTGGGATACCTCAGGGTTACCAAATTGGGCCACGGCTTTTTGTATTGGTGATAAATGATTTGCATGTAAACACTCCACTTTTACGGAAATTTGTTGATGACACTACAGTATCCGAAGTCGTTCCAGATCCGAAAGGGATAACCAATGAGGCACAGAGTATAGTTAATCAGGTTATTGAGTGGTCCCATGTGAACAGAGTAGCGTCAAGTTATTGGGACTTGCTGTAAGTGCTACACTAACATTGAGGAAGTAGTTAAGAAATCCAGTAATCGATTATATTTCCTAATACAGGTCAAACTCGGGAAATTACCGCCAACAGATCTAATTCTTTCTACAATACGTACGTAAGGTTCGCAATTGATTATGTTCTGGTATTTTATAACGACTTGCCGCGGTATCTCATCAAAGAGCTCGTTGGAATTGAGAAAAAGGCGATCTCAATCATTATGCCCGGCACGACCTACAATAACACATGCGAGATTCTTGGGGTTACACCAAT
>NW_027179793.1:415000-425000 GCF_036669935.1 Montipora foliosa
CATCTCATATCAAATGGACAATGATACTGGCTGCGTCTTACTAACCCCACTGGACAGCTGTTCAAGTAAGGTAAGTTTCAATCGAGCCATTTGTTGTCACGTAAAACTGGGGCAAAGTCAAAGGCAAAATGAAAGGACAATTCGAAAAGAAGTGTCTGATGTTTATTTTTCGCTGAAAATGTTTGTTCGCGATAGATTTTCATGATCCAGACAGCTTATTTCACATTAGGAGCCTTGTAAACGTTTTTTTCAAGTCTTGCGAACATTGTTATTTTGATGAAAGCAACAGACTTTCATATTTTATTTCCTAAGCTTATTGTTCATTGACGATTCAATGCCTAATCAATGTACTACGTCTCCGAACATGAAGGATTGCCAAAGTAAAGATATCAACACCCCTGAAAAAAACGTGGCTAAGACTTGCTTATTGCCCTTTTTTCTAGATCAACTGGAATTCGTGATGATGTGGAGTTTTTACTCGAAGAAGAACTGAACAGTATCCAGCTTTATGAATTGCACATGGTTTATGCGAAATACTACTTCTGAACAAACAGAAATTGGAAAACACAATGTCGAAGTCATGTGTGTGAAAGTAAAATTGAAGCTTTCTTTCTAAATACTTATTGCTATGTGGCTCTCCAGAATGTAATTATTCATAGATGTGTGGCTTTGCAGGATTTAAATCATTATCAATGACATTTTGAAACACATTACGTGTAGCTTGAGCCTAAGACTTGTGACTTTCTTTTGACAATAATATAAACGTCAGTCAAATTTCCATCATTTGAGGCTTTAGTATATCTAGTAGGAAGTAAATACAAGTAGAATGTAGTCAGTCAATATCATTATTGCGTTTAGGTCACACAAAACGTGGCATTCTGGCCAATCTTGATGAAATTGGGAAATATTCTCTTCCAATATTTTAAATTTCTTCTGCATAACTTAATTACCAGTTTTCAGCTAGAACTGGTGATGTTAAGAGTAGGATCCATATAGACCATCGTAGTGTGCAACTGTCGCTTTTAAAAAAATTACCCTTTCCTATTGTGAAAGCTCAGTTACTGATGAGGTTGACAGTGGCATACAGACGTATCGTCGGAGTGCGCAACTATTCTTGTCTTATTGTAAAAGCTTGGGTACTAATGAGGTTGACAGTGGCATCCAGACGTATCATCGGAGTGTGCAACTATCGACTTTTAACATTCTTGTCCTATTGTAAAAGCTTGGTTACTAATGAGGTTGACAGTTGCATCCAGACGTATCGTCGGAGTGTGCAACTATTCTTGTCTTATTGTTAAAAGGTTGGTTACTAATGAGGTTGACAGTGGCATCCAGACGTATCGTCGGAGTGTGCAACTATTCTTGTCTTATTGTTAAAAGGTTGGTTACTAATGAGGTTGACAGTGGCATCCAGACTTATCGTCGGAGTGTGTAACTATTCTTGTTTTATTGTAAAAGCTTGGTTACTAATGAGGTTGATAGTAGCATCCAGACGTATCGTCGGAGTGTGCAACTATTCTCGGTTTCCACTCACGTGACACCGACCATGGCAACGGTTGTTATCCGCCATCTTTGTGCCCCGCAAATGTAAACAAATCTAAGGCGCGAGTGCGTGAGTTCTACATCTACATGTTCCAGCACTCGGCAAAGTCCTTTTTTGACTTGTGGCTGTTTCTGCTTAGGTGGCCTCATACACCACAAGCCTTTTTAGAGACATCAACCGCCAAGCCGGCCACTTCTGCTAGAGAGAACAGGACAGCCGCAACACCGGGGACTTTATCCCCTACTCTTCTCGAATAGTGCTTGGGTTCTTTAACGTCCCACAGGGCACTTAGGAACATAGAAGATATTCGTGAGACGGGACCTACGGTTTATAGTCCTTATCCGAGAAGACTTGAAACTCTAACCATTTGCAGACGAAATTACAAAGGCAGCACTTTCTCCTCAGTTATTTTGAGATCCTGAGTGTTGATCCGGCCGGGGTTCGAACCCGCGACCTCCCGCGTGACAGCCCGACGCTCAACCAACTGAGCCACTGGTGCGCGGTTAAAGAGATGGTTCTCTGTATTGTGGTCGGTTGCGGAAGAAAAAGCGGGATTCACAAGGCAAAATTAAGTAAAATACCCTAGAATATCACAAATCAAGGCGAAGAGTGGGAAGAATTGACGCGGGAGAGAAGAAATCGATGGATTTCGGCGGTGAGTCGTGGCGAACATCCTTGAAAGCGAGCGTGTCTGTGATCGTCATTTCGTTTCAGGGAAGCCTGCAGCTACATGGGACAGGCACAATATAGATTAGGTTCCAACTTTAAATCTCGGTAAAATGGAATTTAAGGCAGACGAACAGAAAGATCAAAAACAGAAGGCTTCAGAAGAAAGGGCTGAAAGAGCGAAAGAACGCAGGAAACGCGCCATTGAACGACAAGAACTCGAAGTTGACCAGAAGAGAAATCATCTAAATGTGAGTGGCGATCGTATTGTTGGTATCCACTTCACAAAGGCTAAAACGCAAGTACCTCAACAGAAGATGTTGAAGAAGAAACTGCTCTTGCAATTGCCAATACGCCTGAAATGGAGCTATCAGAGCCCACTTGTTCCACTAGTTGTGCTACAAGCGATGCTGAGAACCAAGCCGAAGACAGCGTCCCAGAACCTTTAAAAGACGCCGAAACACAGACCGAGGAGTTCGCGTACATGTTTTACAGACCAACTTATCAAGCTCCGGACAGAGAGTATTTCAGATCAGATGATAACGTTCGCTTTTATACGGGGTTACCATCCTACCAAATTCTTGTCTCAATATTGAACCACGTGGCGCCCTGCGTGAGTCGATGTACCCAGAAATTGGATGCATTCCAGGAATTTATTATTGTTTTGATAAAGCTGCGGCTCAACGTCCCTTTTCAGGATCTGGCCTACCGTTTCTTGGTATCGGTAGCAACTGTTTCACGGATCTTCTGGGCATGGATAATTGCCATGGACTACAGGTTGTGTCAGCTTGTTTACTGGCCAGAGAGAGAAAATCTCTGGAAAACAATGCCAATGTGTTTCAGGTATGCCTTTGGCAACAAGGTTACTGTGATCATCGACTGCTTTGAGGTTTTCATTGAAAAGCCAACAAATTTACTAGCAAGAGCACAGACATTTAGTAACTATAAACATCATAACACCATAAGAGTATTAATAGGCATCACCCCTCAAGGATCTATTTCATTTGTTTCTGAGGCATGGGGAGGTAGAACCTCTGACAAGTTTCTGACTGAGAATTGTGGATTTCTCAACAAACTTTTACCAGGAGACATGGTCATGGCAGACAGAGGCTTCACCATCAGTGAGAGCGTGGGATTAAAACAGGCTGAACTTGCTATTCCAGCATTTGCTAAGGGGAAGGCACAACTAGACCCAATAGATGTCGAAAAGACCAGAGGAATTTGCGAACGTGCGGATTCATGTCGAAAGGGTGATTGGGCTGCTGCGTAACAAATACACAATTTTAAAAGGTACCCTACCAACAGACTTTCTTAAGGGTAGTGCTAATGAACCACCAGATTCCCAGGTTCCTATAATTGAACCCTTAAAAGGGTTTGCTCTGCTCTTGTGAATTTATGTCCTCCAATAGTACCCTATGATTAGCCCTGTCTTTTGTTAGTCATCATTTGGAGGTCATAGCCATATTTTACCCTTTAAATTTGTTAGTATGCAAAAATAAGTGGTAAGTTGTAATATTAATGGGTGGGTTTTTCTGTCATTATATGCTCTTGCATGGGTAAAAACATTCTTGTCTTGTTTTGTAAAATGACTATTTATTTCCCGCTTATGACTATTATTTCCCGCTTTTTCTCCCGCAACCGACCATAATACACAGAACCATCTCGAACTCACGCACTCGCACCTTAGATTTGTTTACATTTGCGGGGTTAGCACATAACAACCGTTGCCATGGTCGGTGTCACGTGAGAGAAAACCGAGAAAAAAATAGTCTTGAGACTTTACTCAGAGATCCACTTGTGATAACAAAAAAGCATTACTGTAGAACACTAATAGGAAGGTAAATAATACTGTGAATTACATTAGTCTAATTTCGGAATATGCTGGCATGTACTAAAACCAGGAACACGGGAACATTCCGGAACACCAGAACACCCGGATACACCATGGAATAACCCAAAACCTTCAATTTGGCTAAACCTAGACCTAAAAACCAACTTAAGGTCTGGGTAGACCTAGAGTTAGCCAAATTGAGGGTTTTAGGTTCTAGGGTGTTCCGGGGTGTTGTAGTGTTCCAGGGTGTTCCGGAGTGTTCTGGTGTTCCGGGGTGTTCTAGTGTTCCGGAGTGTTCCGGTGTTCCGGGGTGTTCCAGTGTTCCTGGTTTTAGTACATGCCGAATATGCCTTCCAGGAACTGGGCCTGGAACAGTAACAGAGCTCTGGATACCAAAGCATATTTACATGTACAATTAGCTATATTTCAGTCCAATTGTTTGCCCACATACAGTAAGCAACTTTACTAGGTGGTTTGAGTCACTGAATAAAAAAGAAAGTTAAAAAACAGGAAACATGCTTAATTTTTGTGCCTTGAGACAGACTGCTAAATGTGGACGCATTTTAGAAGTGTCAAAAGTTACATGCTTAGGATTTGTCCCCAAAGCAAGAGAAACAGCAAAGGCACTTGCATACACCCCACAGTCAATGTTATTAGTCTGCTGCTGAACTGGAACAAATTGAAGTTCAATCAAATTTCCACCTAGCAAGTCATTTGTCTGCTCCTCTATCTCTTGGCTTATGACATCATGAAATAAACTGTCATAAAGGTGTACCTTCCCAGGCAAACATCCTATAGAGCTAACACACACCCAGTGATCACTGCCTGTATGGAGAATTTGGATAAATTCCCCTGAAACTACATCAAAGTTTCGTATGGGTCCAAGGGTTGGACGTTGTAGGCATTCGAGCAATGGGTTTAATTCTGCTTGAACAATGTCACAGGTGAGTCACCCACACGAATCATTAATAATGTCATAGTCTGAATCATCTAGGTTTGCTAGGACCCTAAATTTGTCCACAGTGCCTCTTGTTTCATTACTGATGGAAATTTCATCTTCACTGTCACTATTGGAATCACTTGCCACAGTCACAGCTGTTGCCATTGGGGTTACTGGGGATGCATGGGTAGCAGAAGAAGTAGAAGTGGTACGTTCAACAAACTTTGAATTGGAATTTGGTTTTGGTCTGCAATACTCACACTACCATGTTGTCTTAGAATTGTTTGGCATTCTTTTAAACCCCAAACAACTCAAATGAAAAAAACTTTCCCTTTTCACAAGATGTACCATGGCACTCTAGTAGTCTGTCAGTGGGTGCTGCGTTAGTATTACAAATGCAAATACTGCTACACATCATGGCAGCCTGGTTCACTGCAGATGGTTGCTTGCCTTTCATTGACCTTCTGCTTTGCTTAAACGGTGGTAGCCTACAGCAGTGCGGGCAGTACCATAATTTCAATGTTGGCACCTCACTGAGAGATAAACATGCGATGTGAAACTTTCCGTAAGGGCATTCTACATTACTACAAGAAACCACATTTTCACTGTTTTGGCCTCTGCAAAAGCAAATACCATTGTCATTAGGAACACTTGTAAGCACATCACACCTCCTTGTAAACCATCTCCCCAGGATCTCTGGAAGAATGCAAATTCTCCAAAATGCTTCAAGTTTTGGTAAGACTGTGTGCACAGACAACAAAGTCATTAAACTTTCTCTCTGGCAGAGTAAACAACTGCTGCTGTACCTGGAATTAATAATTGTGTTTTCTTTTCAACATAAAGGTACCATCGACTTTTTCCAAACAAGAGCTGTTCTCTTGAACATATTTGTCAAAGTCACCATCTTGGATACAAATAAGGCATTTTACTTCACCATATCCCAACCCACAACAATCGCAAGAAGTTAGGAAATCAGGTGTGGCATGCAGGAATGGATATGGCTTGTCAATAAATAGTCCACATCTTGATACTTGAATGTTAACATGTCTTTTCTCCATATGTGTTTTGTATGCCTTAATAGCATATTCTTCATATTTGCAGCCATGTCCAATTGCCTTGCTGTTAACTTTATACAGATGTGGGTAACAAACAGACTTTATTACTGACTGTGAAGGTTATGCTATATTGCTGTGATAGACAGCACCACTTACAGAGGCTCCGATTCTTCCTGCTCGATGTCTAAAGAGTCCTTGTTCTCTTGTGTCCTGTTCAACTACTTTAATGTCCTCATCCGACAACATAATTTTGACACCTACACACTTCTGTAACAATTCTGGATAATCAAGTTCTAAATTGTTCAGGTCATAAAGATCTGATAGGACTGGCACATTCCGACTTTTAACAACAAACTGCTCAGCATATGGGTCAATTACACTAAGCACCACAGGTTTTATTTCACACAGATTAAGTGCTGCCAGAAATTTCTTCCTTTTTCTCTGTTGAAGCCAGTTGCGAAGGAATAGCAGTTTGTGCGTGAAAATTTGGTTAACTTTCGCGAGAAGCCGCTTTGTTTTGATCGAGGGAGTCAATTTTAATGTCAAGGTTTTCTTTGAGCATTTTCGCAAAGGTAAAGTCAATATCCCTAACTCTGTCATAGGTTACCTCATTCACGTAAGTTGGCAGGAGCCATGAGCATTTCAGTTGTGTGCATGCCATCTTTCCATTGATTCGTGCCCAGCATTCGATGTACATCATGGCGCTGGCGACATGCGATTATGATTCGCCTAGTCCAGCTTTACAACCTGAACAGTGAGCAGAAATTATTGCACTTTCACTCTCAGTTATAATCCATACATTCACGAGTGGATCGTTCATCCGCTGCGAATGTTGCACTTTAGCTGCAACAACGTACTTTCTGGAAATTATCTTTCCACTTACTGAAGTCAAAAACCCTGACACAACTTGATTATACGCTTCTAGACTCCTATAATTCTTGAACTGGTCGTTCGTGTAGTAGCTTGTCTGAAGAACTAGGTAACCAAATAAATCGGAGTTCGATTGGTGGCAAACATTCCGGATTGAACTCCTCACATGGGATAATTAAAGGGTCAATACCCACAACCGAAATGTTCTTTAGGTATCGCAGCTTTACATGGCTTTCCAAGGCCGTGGCATACTCTGAAAGCACAGGAATCTTGCTGCTAAACTTCTTTATTTCTTCTTCCTCAATTTCCGGGGATAAATCCATACCAAATCCGCAAAACAGCTCAAAAAACGCAAGAAATACCCAGAGAAGGCTTACATTTCCATATAATTTCACACTTCGAGGGGCACAAATATGGCGAACGTCCATATTTCGAAAGTACTGTGACGTCACGTAAAAATCAGGTCATCGCCCAGAATGCGGCGACACATTCGGGACTTTCGTGAGGGGTCCGCACGAAAATTAAAATCAATTAATGAGTTCAGACAGTCCCACAAAAGAGAAAGCGGCCCAAAACCGGCTACCTGCGCTCACGTTATGCGAATTTTGGGGCTACCTCGTTTACTTTCGTAAAAGTTAGCATACGGCTTTCGAAGATGAGACCTTGCCGTAAATAATGAGACATTTTTCGAGCTTTTAACAGCAGTAGAACAGGTTGGAAATTTTACTCGCAGTTGGCCTATTTTGAGGCATTTTCTGTATGGGGAAACTATTAAAGGCTGAATTTTTCCGTGAAAGATCGCTTTTCCTCGGAGTTAGCATAGGGCTTTTTTCATTTGTTATTCAAGGAAGCTCCCTGCCAATGCGCGATGTTTAACATTGTTGTCCTATTGTAAAAGCTTCGTTACTTATGAGGTTGATAGTGGCATCCAGACGTATCGTCGGAGTGTGCACCTATTGACTTTTAGCATTCTTGTCCTATTGTAAAAGCTTGGTTACTAATAAGGTTGATAGTGGCATCCAGATGTGTCGTCGGAATGTGCAACTATTGACTTTTAACATTCTTGTCTTATTGTAAAAGCTTGGTTTCTAATGGGGTTGATAGTGGAATCCAGACTTATCATCGAAGTGTGCAACTATTGACTTTTAACATTCTTGTCTTATTGTAAAAGCTTGGTTACCAATGCGGCTGACAGTGGCATCCAGACGTATCGTCGGAGTGTGCAACTATTCTTGTCTTATTGTAAAAGCTTGGGTCCTAATGAGGTTGACAGTGGCATCCAGATGTATCGTTGGAATGTGCAGCTGTTGACTTTTAACATTCTTGTCTTATTGTAAAAGCTTGTTTACTAATGAGGTTGACAGTGGCATCCAGACGTATCGACGGAGTGTGCAACTATTGACTTTTAACATTCTTTTCTTATTGTAAAAGCTTGGTTACTAATAAGGTTGATAGTGGCATCCAGACGTATCGTCGGAGTGTGCAACTATTGACTTTTAACATTCTTGTATTATTTTAAAAGCTTGCTTACCAATGCGGCTGACAGTGGCATCCAGACGTATCACCGGAGTGTGCAACTATTGGCTTTTAAAATTCTTGTCTTATTGTAAAAGCTTGGTTACTATTGAGGTTGACAGTGGCATTCAGACGTATCGTCGGAGTGTGCAACTTTTGGCTTTTAACATTCTTGTCTTATTGTAAAAGCTTGGTTACCAATGCGGCTGACAGTGGCATCCAGACGTATCATCGGAGTGCGCAACTATGGACTTTTAACATTCTTGTCTTATTGTAAAAGCTTGGTTACTAATGAGGTTGATAGTGGCATCCAGATGTATCGTTGGAGTGTGCAGCTGTTGACTTTTAACATTCTTGTCCTATTGTACAAGCTTTGCTACTAGTGCGGTTGACAGTGCTATCCAGACGTATCGTCGGAGTGTGCAACTGTTGACTTTTATCATTCTTGTCCTATTGTAAAAGCTTGGTTAGTAATGAGGTTGATAGTGGCATCCAGATGTGTCGTCGGAGTGTGCAACTATTGACTTTTAACATTCTGCCTGAGTGGCGAAATTCTTTGTTCTGGTGATGCCGGCGTGCTTTGTTTGCGTGTTTGAATTTTTTGTATTGTTATATTCCAGTGTGGCTCGCCGAGATGGCGGAGCTTTATTTTAATCATTTATGCTTCTGTGGTCTGCCTGTGTGGTGGTTATTATAATAATAACGTCTCGGGTTTGCCTGCGTTGCCAATTCGGACGTCTTCTGATAATGCGGCGGAATTGTACTGATCATACTGGTTAGGTTTGTGGAGTGAATTCTCTTTGCGTTAATGTGCATTAATAACACCTTTGGGATTTTGCCTTTGGTAAGGTGTTTTTGGATACAAAGTCCCATGAGGGTTTTTCTGTGGTTTTTGAAATGTCCCTTGGATTATTTGTGCTATTGATCAGGGTGAGTGACTCCTGTTGGTTTACCGTTTATCTAGGTAGCCACCTGACGTCCTGCTCTCAGGCGTGCTGAAGGCGCTCTCTCTTGGTCCGGAGCCCGGGTACAATTATCAATCGATTGGAATAGGTGAAATCCCTATTTAAACTCTCCCCCCTTTTTTATTTAGATGGTGGGTCGTAAGCGAAGGACAATGGTCTCAAAAGACGGGTTTCCGGAGCAAGCAAGTAACTGGGTAGAGTTCCAGAATCAGATTATAGGAATCAAATGGAGACACTGTGCAACTTGGGTGGATATGAACGGGGTTCCCGACCAGGGTGCGAGTGACAGAGGCTGTTGATTGGAGGGATGTCCTCTCGTCGAGCGTGTCTCTTGAGTTTAAAAGCTTTGAAATTGACAGTTTCCGATCGTTTCTTCGTTGGTGGCTTACACCAGAACGTTAAGGCTTATGATAATGTACTTGAGAATCATTCCTTAGCGGAACCTATTGGCAGGTGGATTGGAAATGGAGCGCACGTTCTCGAATTTGCCCGTCCGTTTTCGGGCGTCTATGAGCAAGTAAAATATTTTTCATATTTGCCGCCACCAAAGCAGTTTCCAAACCATGCGTCGTGCAGAAGGTTCTCAGAAAATTATTCAGTAATCGTGTCCTTCTT
>NW_027179793.1:435000-457500 GCF_036669935.1 Montipora foliosa
GAAAATGAACTATTTACTGACATACACGTCTGGAAGAGCGCGAAGACCTTTTGAAAACTATCAAGGACTCCCAAACGGCCGTCATATTACATAAGGAGTTTTAAAGTGAAGGTTTGATCAAAATGCTATGATTGTGGAAGCTTTGAAAGCGTCGATTTTAAAGGGATCAAAGCTAAAGGTAGGTAATAGTGAAGCACCTCTCACGCTTTCTGACAAAATTGAGAACTGTTGCCATGCAATGATGGAGCTAAACTCGTGGTAATTAGATTGTACCACCAACTTGAAGCAGATATATGACCACCTACCAGATCATTTGCAGGCCAAGTGGCGTAAATCAGCGAGAATTTTGGTGACAAGACTGGTGATAGAGAGCCAACCTTGAAAGTCCTTAGTTACTTCATATGTACAGAATCCTTGACTGAGAACAATCCAGTATATATGGCAGAACAACAGTATCCCAATGAAAGTTAAGGCTGACACTTCCAAGAAATCTGCATTCCGTCCTAGGATTACAGATAGTATGCGAGTAACCACCCTCGCAACTGATGTAGGCAAACCGAAGCCTTCACAATTGAAAGCTTCGTCTACCAGAGACACCTTGCAAAGGATCGCACGAAAAACAGAAATGTGCTGTCTTCTTGGCTAAGAATGTAAATTGGTGTCGACGATTTTCCAGGTTTAATGAGCTTTCTTATCGTTGTCTCTCTCCTTGTCATTTACAAAGGAAGTGCCCTCAAAAGGGATGGTCAAAGGAAGTGCCCTCAAAAGGGATGGTTGCACTGGGAAGGACTGTGCTCACCCATTAAATCACCACCCCCTACTACACTTGGTTGCTCCAATCAGGAGCCAAGTTTACCAAGAGAGAGAAAATAGTGATCAGAGTTCATCACCAAGTACCAGCCTACGAGTACATAACGCATCGGTTACTGATTCCGATAGGGGATTTGTTTTACTCAAGGTATTAGTCCGTGTTGTTTTTGAGAGTGGTTTGGCCCTGAGTACCTATGGTTTCTTAGACACAGCTGTTGTCAGTTCCGTGATAAACCCCCGCATCGCTGCGAAATGGAAGCTACAAGGAGTCCCTGATAGAGTCAGTCTGAACACTGTACATTTCTCATACGAGTCACGAGTGTAATCTATCCCAGGTGAAATTCCACATCACCTCAACACGTCAACCATGTCAACCATGCTCTTCAACTTGAAGATTTGAATGTGTCCAATCCCTACTGCCCTAATCAAGTAGACTTGTCTGAACGGCCACACCTGAAAGATGTGAAGCTGCCTAACCACCCAGTAGATGTGAGTGAAGTGTCTGTCCTTATTGGTCAAGCCGTTCCACAAACTGATATCATCTTAGACTATTGCTGGCGCAATGATCCGCAGAACGAGCCGTATGCGACCAAGCTGTGCTGTGCCGGCTCAGTCAATAAGAGAGACGATATGTTTTAGCGAGTCGCCCTCTCAGTCTTTGAATTTGCCTTTGAAAAGAGTCAGTCAGCTGTTTATCTGCACAAACAGGTAGAGACGTTTAAGGTACGTTTGTGAGTCGCACGGATTCATTAACACTGCTAATAGTACCAAGAGCACTGAAGGTAAAAGAGTACTGGAGATTCTGAACAGTATAAGTAAGATTGAAGATGGAAGACACGTAGTAGGTCTTTTGTGGCGGAATGAAGATCCGATAGTGCCAAATAACAGGCCACAAGCTGAAAAGAGATTACAACAGTTGAAGAAGCGGTTCCTGCCTGACCCAACGTTTGGCAGTCAGTTTGAAGCAGTAATGAATGACCACATTGAAAAAGAATATGCTGTCAAGTTGTCTGAGAAAGAAGCAGTCTCTACGTCCGACGACATTTGATACCTTCCGCACCATGGTGTACTAAATCTAAACAAATCCAAAGTTAGAGTCGTATACAATGCAGATGCAGTTTGAGGAGGCACGTCACTCAACAAGGGACTTCTGCAGGGACCACAACTGAACAAGCTCAGGATATGTGCAGTATATAAATAAAGTTATTGTTATTAATTCACTTATTGGAGTTCTCCTCCGGTTTAGGAAAGAAGAAATTGCTGTTGCATCTGACATTGAAAGCATGTTTTGCAGAGTAGGTTGTGTGAAACGAAACATAGATACTTTGCACTTTCTGTGGCAGAGTGATGGGCTGAATGAGTCTTCAAGTGAGCATAAAATTAAAGTCTGTTTATTCGAAAAGACAGATTCCTCCTGCAGCGCTACTTGGACCCTGCAAAGAACAGCCCTAGATAATGAGCCTAAATTTGAAAATGATGTTTGAGATATTGTCCGAAATAATTTCTACGTTGGCGACTGCCTTTTCTCAGTCCCTATCACTGAAGAAGGAATTAGAACATCAGTACGACTTAAGCAGTTGCTGAAGAGAGGAAATTTCCGACTGACCAAGTTCACTTCCAACGATTTGATAGTCTTGGAGGCTATACCAGCTGAAGTGAGAACATTTAAGAGTCTTGATCTGGACAAGCTACCCCTTGAACGGACATTGGGTCTACATTGGGACACTGAGACAGACACACTAGCTTCAAAAGTGTCAACTTCCCATGGTGAAGCTAATAACCACACGAGACAAGATTGCTTAACTAAGGCGAGTTCGACATGTGATTTGCTTGGTTCCATTTGTCCTGTTCTACTTCCCGCTAAGAGGTTGATGCAAAGGACCTGGCAACCGAAGCTTGATTGGGATGATTCATCACCCGTAAGCTTGCTGGAGGGCTGGACAAGGTGGAAAGAAGAACCGTTGCTCCTTAACCATTTAAGTCTTCCTCGGTGCTATTTAAGTGGAGGCTTTTTCCTTGATGCATCTTTTGAACTTCACCACTTTGATGATGCCTCTGAATATGGTTATGGAACAGTGTCTAATTTGAGGTAGGAGTCTGGTGACGGAGCTAGTGAATCCACTTTAATCATGGCAAAGAATCGCTGTAAAAATGTAAATGCTTTGTTTATAATGGAAGTACACTTGGCTATCAAACTAGTTTACAGGCACCTCACTTATAATAACCCGAAAGAAACAATTCGAACTTAACAGGAACAGTACATTTCTGTGCTAAGATCGGAATTGCAAGCTGCCACGATCGCAGCACATGCTCATCGCCTGATCTCAAGAGAAATTAATTTGGAGATCTCTGCCTCCTTTTTCTGAACAGACTCTAAGGTCACATTCCAGTATGTAAAGGTTGAGTCTTGAAGGTTTAATACCTACGTGGCCAACAGAGTCTGCGAAATTCGAAGTATATCCCAACCCAATCAATGGAGATACTGTCAAAGTTCCCTCAACCCGGCTGATAATGCCTCTCGTGGCTTAACAGTGCATCAGTTGTTGATATCTAAAAGATGGTTCAGTGTTCCAGCGTTCTTGTTGAACCCGAAAGAAGAATGGCTCAATACTGACATTGATACCTCATCAGACAGCAACCCAGGAATCAAGAATGAGAAGCCCATATTTGTGGCGACGGGAGCAGAGAAGTTACAAGAGATACTCACAAGATACTCATGGTGGACAGTTATGATGATGATTGCCTGGTTGTTGAAGTTTAAAGAGTGCCTAAGATGTCGCAAAAGAGATGACAAGTTTGAACTCTCCAAACACCTCGCAGTGGAAGATTTGAAGCTTTCAACTGTTTCCATTGAGCAATTAGCCTAGAGCGAGGTGTTCTCTGAAGAGGTGAAGAATTTTGAGAAATGAGGAAGTGTGAAACGCTCAAGTAAGTTAGTGAAGCTTCGACCGATACTGGATAATGGCTTCGTGACAGTAGCTGGACGCATTAGTGACTCTGCAGTCACACCTGATGCAAGGTTCCCAATGATTGTTCCACCTAATCACCCAGTTACCCACCTACTGATTGCATCATAGCATCAGAAACTAGGCCATGCAGGTCAAAGTCACATTCTTGCTCAACTGAGAGAGAAGGTTTGGATTCCAAAAGGAAGGTTCTTAGTTGCTAAGATCTTGGAATCTTGTCTTAACTGCAAGAATCAAAGAGCAGCCAGGATGGAACAGATGATGGCGGACTTACCAACATTCCCCACATCAGCCTTTGAACCCATTTTCACGCAACTGAAGTCGACCTTTTTGGCCCTTTGAACGCACACAGAGGAAGAGTAGTTGTCAAAAGAGGAGGCTGCGTGTTCACTTGTCTAAACTCTCAGGCCGTACACCTAGAATTGGCCTCCTCCTTGCAAACGGATTGTTTCATTGACATTCTAAGGAGATTCATCAGTAGACGAGGCACACATAAGACTATTCACTCCGACAATGGCAGCAATTTTGTTTGGGCAGCAAGAGAAATTAAAGAGGCCATCCGTGAATTGAATAAGAAACAGATCCAAGAAGGATGTCAGTGGCTTTTCCATCTACCCAAGGCCTCACATGCTAGTGCGGTCTGGGAGAGGCTAACCCGAAGCACTCGAACAGCCCTGTGAGCGATACATTGGAAACAAGTGAAGCTATGATCTTCGCAGTTATGAACGCAATTTTTGCAATTGCGTAGAGAAGCCTGAAAATTTCAGGACCTTAACGGGGTCCTGAACTTTTCAGGCTTCTCTACGCAATTGCAAAAATTGCTTTCATAACTACGAAGATCATAGCTTCACTTGATTTCATATCCGCAGTTCATATATGATTCGTTTCATATACCATTCAACATTGGAAACAGCTTAGTGGATTAGGAAGTCTTGATTACTGTCGTTACTGAAGTTGAAGCGAATTCTATTTTCCGACCTCTTTGTATTGCCTCTGATGACCCCGATGATCAGGAACCGTTGAAACCCAACCACCTACTGTTGCAGAGAGCGGTCCACAACTTACCACCTGAATCTTTTGTAAAGGAAGACTTATCCTTAAGAACGAAATGGAGACAAGCACAGCTTTCGGCTGATTACTTTTGGAAGATGTGGTTGAAGGAATACATATCGTCCTTGCAGGAGAGATAAAAGTAGCATAAGCCGCGCAGAATGAAGAAGTCGGTGATTTGGTTCTCCTTGTCAAAGATTGCCAACCATGGAGCCAGCGGCGAATGGGTCGTGTGAAAGTGATGTTTTTCTTGTTTTTGCTTCTTTGACACCTTTGTATGTTCGGCGTGTCACCCTATTTTTATGAGATAATTTGTTTGCGAATTTCTCAATAAACTCAATTAAAACAGTGACATCCCTTCTACACGTACTGTTTAAGAAAATAATTAAATCACTACTCGAACCTACAAATTAAAAATTCCTTGGAGATCTTGTCAATTCCAAAACTCGAAAAGTAACAACTGTTCGTGTCAGTAGCGAAAACCGTGTTTAATATTGTTCTTATAATTATGTGCTTCTTCCTCACAAAAATGGGGACCCCACGCAAGGTCAAATACGAGCTTGCGTTGTGTGAGAAAACCAAGAAGAAAATGATGTAATGGATTACAAGGCCAAGGTCCAAACACAATTTAATTGTGGGCTTTAAATGATTCTCAATTGCTGTTGAGATTTAATTTAATTAAGCAGCTTTGAATCACTTATTAAGTAACTCAAACAAATCCTTGTGCAGTGACTAGCGCATAGCTATATAAATGTTTCAGCGACAGTTTTTATGGAGAAAATACTTACAGCAATTGCAGATTTTTAAGTCCTGAGAACATCTTTTCTGGAAGTTGAGTTATTTTATTATTGTGAAGATATCTAAAAATGAAAGTATGGAAAGCAATGTATAAGAACCTTCTGCCAAGCTTAGTAAAGCTAGGGGGAACGTCAAATCAAAGAAACACTGGAGGGCAGCACATTAAGTCGCTACTTTTAAAGATCACGAGGCTGCATCATCTTTGGATATCGGTTGATAGAAGACTATTTTTTTCAAACGGGACCCGGTAGAAATCAGATCTCTTCACACGTTAGGATGGGCTTCGAGAGCCAACAAAGGTTTTGATGTGGCAGCAAGAGCCAGCTAAGGACTATTATGATCCAGAAGGCATGTCTGAAGTCAACTACATAGAATTCACGACTTGGCATGATGCTCTTGTGGCTGAAAACTACGTGCTCATTTTTCGGGAGGAGCTCGTGGCCTATTGTCAATCAGACGTGCGGTTGCTGAAAGAGGGGTGCCGACGATTCCAGAAAGAATTGTGGTTCCGCAGTAATTGGCTCTAGCTGTTGCGGTGTCCCTGCCCAATTTAAGTTACTATTGGTGTGTTGTTATCTTTGTATTTTCAGTATTTGTATATCTTCAATTTATTTTTTTCTTTATTTCTTCAGGGCAAAGCTAATAAAATAAAAATAAAATAAAAAATAGAATTTGATGCAGAAGCGGTTTTCAATCCCTTCTTAAAAATGCATCACCATCGCCTCATAGTGCATATGCTATTTGTAAGAGAAATGGTTGCAGCCCTGCACCATTGTGGTTGATCCCCTATTAGGATGGAATGTACTCGCACCAACCAGAGCAACGAGGTCTTGCAGTGAGTCCATTGGTGTGAGGAGGAAGCTTGTCATGCCACCCACAAAGGCATCACCAAGGAAGGGCGCCAGGCCCATGACCTCATGCAGTTGGCCTACCCCGATTACCAATCCGTGGACTTCCAGTGGCTGATCACGTTGCGTATGCAGGCAACCGCGGCGAACAACGAATTCAGACCCCTGCATGTGCCTTCGAAGTGAATGGATTCGACCGGGTGCAAATTTCACGGGTGTTATTACCATGGCGTCCCACTTTGTAACAAAGGTAAAACCTGTAACCAGAGCAAAACACATCCCAACCAGTTCCCTTAACCAATTCTATGAAGCCACTTTGGCCAAAGAGTTGGTCACCTGTGCAGCCGGGTACAACCTCGTTGTCATGTGGGAGTGTGACTGGGATCGCCTCAAACAACGCCTCGGCCAGATGTTAAGAGGAACACCTAGGTGGTTATTCATGTCATACGTATTGTACTCCTCGGGGAGCAGGTATGGCGCAGTGGTGAAAGCACCACCCAAGAGCGACCCCACCACCTGCCAGGCTGGTCTGAGACTGTACAGCTATCTGGAGATGCTAGGGGGGCAATGCATTCTACTTTATAGATTCTACAGATTCAGTGATTTACAAGTGGTGGCCTGGGCAACCTGAGATTCCATTGAGTAGTTTTCTCGGGGACATGACGGATGAACTGGAGGACCCGGAAGATTACCTTGAGGAGTTTATGTCAGGAGTCCCAAGAACTATGGTTATCGCACCCACAAAGGAAAATCTTGCTGCAAAGTGCGTAGCTTCACGCTCAACAATCGGGGCTGACGGCAGCTCAACTAGGACATTCTCAAACAGAACGTGCTACAAGAATTGCGAAATCCTTTAGATGGACCGCGGCAGATGCCCGTGTTCAACCCACATTTCATCACGCGGGAGAAAAACTACCAGCTGGAAACGGCCACCCAAACCAGACGCTACCAGCTGGTCTTAAACAAACGAGCTGTCGACCCCAACACGGCCAAATCCTATCCATTCGGGTACCTTGCAGACCATCCTGACACCCTTGCTCAGGTTTCAACAACCGCAAGCACGGCTCCAGACCGCACAACAAACAGCAGAGCAAGTAGCCGAGCAACGACGCCTAGATGCCGAGCATGTTCGCCCGCAGCAAGAAGCAGGATCCACCAGACGTTGACGGGCTCGGAAACGTAAACAGTGGCGACAGCGGAAAACTGACCCAGATTTTATTAAGCGGGAACAAGAAGGCGATCGCCAGTGCAAAAAGAGACGTTTTGAGTTTTTCTCGACGATTCATTACAATCATAACGGCTTTACTCCTTTTGTAACAAGGAGAGTTAGTTGTTGTCATTCTTTTTTGTTGGGACGGGACGGTCATTCTGACCTCTACACGTTCCTAATGTTACATTGTGGTTTGTCAATAAAAACCGTTTTGCGTTATGTTAGCGTGATATCTGGTCCGCGTGACACTTGATCTGATTTAGAAGGTCACTTTTGGTGCACTTCTGGTCATGCATCATCCTCTGATTGGTTCAATTCCCTCCGCTTTCCTGCCAAAACAACATGGCAGATGGTTAATGAGAGGGATCGCGTTCTGATTGGTCCATTCGTTTCACGGGTTGCTGGTACATGATCATACCTTCTGATTGGCTGACAGCTATTCAAGCCAGGTTTACTACTGACCAAAATAAGACAAACAAGTGGCTCAGAAGCAGTGGACTAAAAGCTCAAACAGAAGGCCTAATAATTGCGGCACTGATCCTACGTGCAGGATATGCAACGGATATGATGAAACGATAGACCACACTGTGTCATCGTGTCCGGAACTTGCAAAAACTATATTCAAACACTAGAAGGCAGCAAGATAAATACATTGGTAGATATGTCAACGCTATAATATTCAGGTGTCGGGTAACTGGTATAAACAAGAGCTAGCAACTGTCACTGGAAATGAAAAAGGGAGCCGTACTGTTTAAGAAATATAAAATCATTAGCCGAACTTATTACAAATTCCTCCTTGAAAGGGTTATAAATTAGCTGCTGAGAGTTCATTTAAATAGCTGTGAGTCACTCATTAAGTAAAGTCTCCGCTTACGAGCCAGAAGGCTCATCAGGCCGGCGCTTATCTCCGGTTTCTGTAGCATGAAGCGACAATCGATCAACTCGATTAACTCGATCAAATCTCTGTGGAGTGACCAGGTGCTTATCTATATAATTTGTGACGGTTTATGTGGAGGAGAGAACTTACAGCCGTTGTAGACTTGTGAGTCCTAAGAACATCTTTTCTGGGAGTTGAGTTATTTTATTGTCCTTAAGATCTCTAGAAATGAAAGCATGGAAAGCAATATATAAGAAACCTTCTGCAAAGCTAAGCTAGCGTTGCAGTAAGTTATCTTAATACTACTATTTAAGGTGATTGCTCAGAAAGAGGAAAAAGTTGTCGAACGATTTTCTTGAAACTTTCCCTGAATGCTCCCTACTAATCCCCGTTTTGAGAACTACAATAAAGAAGATAAGTCACCATGCTTGCTTAAGAGATATTATGGGCCAATCTTACCCCATTGATGCCTGTACTGACACTAATCACGCGCGTTATTTAATCGGCTCAGGGTACATTTTGCGGTAGCTAAACGAGAGGGTTTTTAAAGTAACACTTGAAAAAACACCTGATAGGTAGAAAGTCAGAGCACATGATACAATGTCTTATATAGTTTATGGAAAAATCGCAACTTACAACGACGTCAACTCAAAACGTTTCTAGAGTCGTTCTTTTCAGGATCATAATTGACATCCTTCGAAGGGGTTTTGTGTACGTTTTTAGTCATATCTTTTTTTCTTCCGATAATATTTTTAAAACTTTTTTTATTTAAAGGGGAGAATTTGTACACCAAAATTATGCCATAAAAGATATAGGTCGCCGCACTCGTTTAAGAGTAAAACACCTTCGTACCTGTCTATATTGATTTTCGTAGATCGAAGCAACAAAGTTCAACATGTTGTTGGAATGCGCATGCTTATTCGCAAAGAGTTGTGGGTCATCGACAACTTTTGCCGCGTGCTTTGAGAGCTGTTTCAGCGTGTATGATCCACTTACACCATATTTACAATGTTTCAAATTTGGCCAATTTATAAATATCGACACACCATATGCGCGGTACAGGATGCGCAGTGCAAAACTGAGGAATCACCTCAAAGTATATTAAGCAAAACGATGAGACCGCTGCAATTAATCCCCATTTCGCTTTTATTCTGGTTCATTTGCAGAATTTGCTGATCCCAGCTTTACTCAATGCTAATAACGGAGCTCCGCGCGTGCGGAGCACTATAGCTAACAAAATATGGTAACCCATTGATGTAAGAAAATTTGTTTTTATAGCCATGACGTCATGAACGTCCGTAAGTGTACGTACGGCCGCCCCTCCATGTATGCCAATGTGACCAGTATCACGTAACCGTATCACGGGCTCAAGTTTAGAGCTCATCGAGGAGGCAATACTCCAGTTTATTATTCCACTATTACGTCATTTTACCATATTTGGTCAAGAGAACGCGCAAAATATGAGACGGTATTACACCGTAGAACAGAGCAAATACAGACGGAACTGGAGTTTTTGATGAACGAAATTGTTTTCAACACGATACAAAGCCCGAGAATTTAGCTTGTCATCGCTTGTCTATTGTCATTTCGTTTATACAATCAAATAAAGGACATTTGGCTGGCTTTCTGTGCCGTTTACATTGTTCGCAAGCGCCCTAAAGGACAGATGATGCATTTTTTTTAGAAACGCTCTTACCAAATAAAATTGAAGCAAAATAACACCTTTCTGTATAGTGGAATAATCAACCTCTTATTCGATGGTTTAACATATAATACTCGCGGACATTTTGCTCATTGCTCGTAACGCAACTCGCAAAATATCCGCCCGTATTATATTATATGTTAAACCATCGAATAAGATGTATTTACACTAAAGCTAGTTTACAGCATACATCTTTGATATTGGACGTCAATGTTATGGTCAATTGACACATGTCAAACCAAGGTATCCGCTGACCAGTATCACGTGACGATATCGCGGGCTCAAGTAAGACGTTATCAAGGTCAGCTGTTTTTTTTTTTAAGTTGACCGCTGACCCGGGACTGGTTGTTGATTGGACCGTAGGATCAATCCAGGTCAGACACTCACACTCACACTTGAACGAGGCTTAATTTTTCGCGCTCTTTCTGTGGCTCGACGCGGCTGCACAGCCATGCTACGTCAGCAAAGCTCTTGACAGTCAATGCTTTTCGTGTTCAGGTACGGTTTGGAAAATATATTTTTCTTGCATTTTTCTCTGGTTTCAATCCAGGTTTAACATAATATAGCTGTAGTTATTCAAGTCAAGCATTGGAGGGATATAAACTTAAAGCTGAGTGTTTATTTTTAATTTGTCTAGGGCTTCTTTTTGCTCTGAAGTGCAGTTTTTGGTATGTCTTAAGATTTTTAATTTCGAATCTGCTAAGGTTGCAAGATGCCTGAACGGCCTATGTCAGAAGAACAGAAACGAAAGAAGAGAGAAAGAGAACGAGAACGACAAAACGGTGCACCAGTAATAGCTTAAAGTTGGTGGAAGCATAGGCATCCCAAGCTCGCGTCACTACAGACAGCCGTTGAGAATTTAAACGCGGTATAAGACTTTTAATGGAAAATAAAATACCGTCGATTATGAAGCCTAAAAAATGCTCAATTTAACGTTCATTCAATAAAATGAATAAAAATGACTTACCTCTGGTGTATTCTTGTGCCTTTTGGAGATTATTTTACCGTTTCGGGAAGCCCGTGTTTTCAATGTATTGTTCTAAGACGAAGTCTACTTCGTCTTAGAACATTAGCTTTCGATTGTTGATGTGATGGCCGATTACTTCATGTAAGCTAACCTTTTTAAAATGGCTGCTTAGACTTAAATACTGTTGAACAATGCTGTTTAAAATGGGTGTTGAGGCTTAAGTAAGCACTATTTCAGATTCCGCTTACACATTGATCAACAGTACTCATTCGAAATAGTATTTTTAGGGTACTCCATTTGGTTAGTCCATAGGGTACTCCATGGAGTAGGGCTCCTCGTTTTGTCCTCTCCCCAACCACAGCCACCATTCGATCAAGTGCAAACACGCATTTTAGAAATATCTTTTGGACTACATAATTATGAGCATAAATTATTAACAAATTTTCCCTTATCACAGTCTCATTAAATTAAAAGTAAATGGTAAAAATCAACAGATGTAGGTTAAGAGGCCTACTTTTAAACAGCGGAACCGGTTATGTGCTTTGGTTGAGTTACAAATTCAGTCTTCTTTCATGCACCGGTGACATTTCAAACTATGAAACTAAACTCGATATTTGTCCCCGCAGCAAAGAGGCAACCTAGAAGTCCCCGCGTAAAACGGGAAAATATGTAAATTAATTTGTAAATTGGTAGATATTGTATAGGGGAAAGCAATCTTGATTTGCTCAACCGAGCGCGCAAGGAAGGTGGTATCGGTATTGTTCACCTAGTTCGCGAGGTGTCCTGGGTAACTTGAGCCACGAAGCAGAACGATATCGAAGGTTCAGCATAGCGATTAAAGGTGAGTAATTTTTAAATATTTACAGCGCCCCTTTTACTTCGAAAATCAAAGATTACAGTATCTGATAGAAAATCATATTGCCTGGGTCAGCAGTCGATTTTTCAGGCACAAATCATAAACAGGGGCGACGATTTGTCAGACAGAAATGAAATCAGAAACAGGGGCAACAGACTAGACCACAATTAACTGCTAGATGCAACCTCAGAAAACAAAAGCATATAAATTGCTTTTCAATCAATCGATGAGCTCTAAACGTGAACCCGCGATATGATCACGTGATACTGGACAGCGAATGCCTTGTTTTGACAGGTGTCAATTGACTATAACATGGTTGTCTAAATCAAAGATTATGCTGTAAACTAGCAGGAGTAAATGGCCGTCATGTTGAGCACAAGCTCTAACCCTAACCCTAACCCTAACTTTAGAAGGGTTAGCTTAGAAGGCCAATCTCCAAATGCAATTTAGTTGTAGACCTAAAAGGGTTATCAACTACTTAATTCTCAGATTTTATTTAAAATAGTTGTTTGAGTCACTTAGTTATAACTAAGTCAAACAAACCTTTGTGACCAGGCACACAGTGATATATATATTTTTTGAAAGATTATTTGGGGCACAACACTTACAGCCATCGCAGACTTGTGATCCCTGAGAAAACCTTTTCTGGGAGTTCACTTATTTCATTGTCACCAAGCCGTCTAGAAATAAAAGCATGGAAAGCAATGTGTAAGAAATTTGTTCTAATTTATCTCAGTGCCAATTTTAAAGGCCTACTTGGCAACGTACATAATTATAATTGAGCGACAACAGTTCAATGAGTCCTAATGTAGCTTGCCTGATTCATCAGCTGGGAATCAGATAGTATAGTTTTGAATATCCTGGCGACACTGTAATATGCCGTGGGTGGGGAGAAGCTTCTAACAAAACCTTGGTGAAAACTTTAGCTTGAGTTCCCACGAGAGCTGATTATTCACTGTTCAACCTGGTTCTAAGAAATAACACCGAACGCTAACTTGATTCAGAAAGTTAAGTTTCTATTTCTAAGACTCTCTGTCGAACGGCATACTTTGTGCGCGTTTAAGTTTTTGTTCTGCTTGATGAAGCCACTCGGAAGAAAATAAGCGACAATTTGTCTGCTTTCCTTTAAGCGAACTGAAGAGAAGTTGGCTTGAAAAATAGAAATGTATATTTCCAATAAAGAAAGGAAAGCGCGACTCTAACACTAATCAAAGTTAACGCGGCCCACATCGCAACTGCGATTCAAATATAAAACAGACACCGACAAAGTACATGTTTGTCGTCGATTCTCCGTTGTTGTAAAAAGGGGATGGACGTTTTTTTACAACAATGTGAAAAAGAAATTATGCTATTTTGTTCGACAATAATTTGTGTCAATCAGTTGTTCATAAAGACGGCTGCAACCGTTGCAATCGAGTCACATACACAAACGGCTTGCTTGCGTTCCTTGGTCAACACCAGGAACGTTTGACCCCGACATATAAAAGCTTTGTAAGACACAAAATCATTTCAGCCATAGTTTGTCTGATATAAGATCAAGATTTCCGGAACAACTTCCGAAAAATTCACACAGAGAGTCTTTATAATAATAAGGTCCTAAATATCAAACAAAAATGGACAAGATTACCATTCGGTATCAATAGACTTTTGTGATGTAGTTAAAGTTCTCAAACTGGAGGGGGTTTGAAAACCCTATGGCGAAGACTTGCTCTTAATTATTTTGAAAGGCTAATTAAAAGTAATGCTCTTTGGTGAACACAACATGCATAAATGCATGGCGATAAACTTGCAGCTCTTTTAGCTTCGGAGTCGTTATTACCAATTTTTAACTCGGATAGCCGAATATCAACAATCACCTCGTCTCTTTTCCGGATCAAGGGAGGAAGAACGTAACAGGAAATGGATACTGTATTACCATTACTCTATAATTATGTCCTAAAGTGATAAATGGTAAGGTTTCTTTAATTTTGAATATGATTGTTCCGATTTAAAAAAGAAGGCATTACGAAGCATACGACGTCGTTGAAAGGCAATATCATATTGTATCTCTCTTGTGGTTCCCCATCCGGATACGACTTAACTTTCAATGAACGTTTGTTTTACAACTCAGCTAATAACCATGTCAACATTTAGCGTGCTGTGAAAAAGAAATGAACTCAGAAATGATCAACATGTCATCCTCTATGCCAATGTTTCCCGATTTCATTTTATTTTCTTTAATCTGTCTGGGTTTCGTGTTTTATTAGTAACCACAAATTCTCTCGGGGAGCTGTCTACGTTGTATGATTTGTTTGTTTTTATTTCATCTTGTTTTTTTCTCCACTCTACTATTTTTTAAGACAGCATACTATGCACTTTGTTACAATATGATAGTCAGGGGAGAGGAGAGGGGCACACTTAACCAACCTAACTAATATCGTGCCCCCACCTAATATCGTTTCCAGTGTGTACAGTGTTGTTATGTTGACAACAACTTTCCTTCTTAAATCAAATAAAAACATAAACATAAGACATCGTGCAACATTTTTTAAGCAACAAATGTTGCACGATATTGAACCGTTCGGTTTTTTTTTTTAAGGATAATTGGTTCTCCAAACCATGGTGTTCCCGCAACGTCCCTAGGAAAAAAAAGTTAGTCAACAAATTTTGGAACCGGGGTTTCCCCAGATGGGAAACAGCCTCTGGAAAATTCAGCTCCTATGTCTTCTTCAGCGACAAAGGTTCGCGGTAGGCCACTCTCTTTAGATGATGTTCCATCTGAAGTAAATTCAAAGTGTAACTTTTCTGGAATTGGACATCTCAAAGATAGGATGGATTCGGTCATGGTCGGGATATATTTTTATTCCTCAAGACTCTTAAAGAATGATAATTAGAGTAATTACTTATGCTTATAATTAAATAGGAGAGGACAGAGCGAATAAAATACCTACAGAGCATTTGAAAAAGGGCCTAGATGACTTTTTCTGCCCGATTTTCAGTTTTCATCAATTTTATTCATTATTGAAGGCCAGGATTGCTTAATTATAAAAGATATCATGAGATTAAATATAATTTAGCAGTTCAGCCCTTCAATAAGAAATATCTTTGAGCAAAAGTAAAAATTGCACGAAAATAGTCACCTGCTAGGTTTTCAATCTATTTTTTATTTAAATGACTGGATGGCTGCAAGAGCAATAGACTTGGAATTATTTGTAAAAACACTTTTCAATCACATGAAGATGATACAACATTAAGTAGCTACGGATGTCAAGTTTTAAGCCCACTTAAGTATAGATTTTTATCAAGATAAAATTAGTCCAAGAAGTTTTAAGACAGATGACACAATAAGGCCCCAGGAAAGTGTCAATGCGCTTGCAAAGCACAGACAAAAGGCAATGGTGTTTAGATCTGTTAAAATATGATGGTGTAACGAACTAGTGAGCAACCAAGCAAGCAAACCAATATTTTACGTGTAGCAGAAGGGTCATTCCATCGGTGGATACTACAGTTTCGTTTTCTTTCACTGGCCAAAAGGAGACGCTAATTGGGCATGGTAAGTGAGCAAAAAGCAATAAAATAACAGCAGAGCTTGTCAGGGTTAAAGTGAAATGCACATACTGTTTTGTTGAACCATGCACGTGAAACAGAAGGCTTAATCGACGTAGCGTGGTTATCCAATAGTACATTCCAGTCCTTACAAAATCCATTGCTTTCTAGAGCCAAACACAGTCAGCAAAAATGAGGATAGTTTGTGATGTGAAAGGTTCAAACTCCAGCCAGAATATATTCTGCCTTTCTGAGTAACTTTTAAAAGTGCGTTGTAATTACAGAAAGACTTGCAAGGTGAAGTTGCTGGCCCAGGCATACTCGATCTCTAACTGTCATGATCGATGGATGGTTGTTGACGAAGACAGCATTTGTTGGGCTGTTATCGTCTGGTGGTAGACAGACATCATTAAGTCTTGAAGCCCGCAAGTCAAATTCACCTCTTAAAGAACTAAGGGGTCTTGAGCCAGACGGAGTCAGGTTATGGTGAGGTTCCAAGCGGCTGGTGGCGTAAATTGTTGAAAGCTCTGGAAAGAGAGAAAAGCAGCGGAACTCGGGGCCCATTTGCCTTGTGTTGTGCTACTTTTAGATTGAATTCCGTGGCCCCAATGGACACTTCACTATACTATAACTGAATCTTGTTTATTTGCTGGGGATCCATTTTCGAAGACGGGAAATGATTACCCACAAAGCAACAGTAAAGTAAAAGGTGCAAGTATATAGGCAGGCTGGCATGGCGTGCTTGAGAAGGACAGATGAAATGGGCCGTATCTGTGAGATTAAGAGCTAATGAGCTGCGATTTGGCACGCGATTACGTTTCGATCAGTGCACCTTGGCGATGCACAAGCGCGTGCGATCCGTGTCCTTGAATTGCTTCCTGTGGAGCCGGTGAAACATCGGTCATACTCCGTATCTCAACTGGCCGTATCTCTGTGAGATTGAGAGCTACACACCCTTTGACTCACCTGTTCTTGTTCTTCTGATGAGTCCTTGGAAGGATAAGTTAGTGGTGAGTAGGGTGATTGTCGAGGAAGTGCTTCCACCTGGGGTAGGGATTTGGTGGGATCTCCCTGGGATATGTAAGCCCACCACCTAGGGGAAACGGTTCTCCTCCATTGTGGTGGAAGCTGCTCAATCCTGTAGTTTCCACAATGAGGTGGCTACATACCTAGGGTAGTGGTGGTTTGCCTGGAAAGTTCTCCCACACCCTTCCCCATGGATGTTGCTTGCTAGACGTCACCGTACTGGCCCATTGATTCGTTCTTGGGATTTGTCAGTCTGAACTGAATTTTCTAAAAGTATTTGTTATGTTATTGAAGGGCTGAACTGCTCAATTATATTTAATATCGTGATACCTTTTGTAATTTGGCAATCCAGACCTTCTGTAATAAATAAATTTGATGAAAACTTAAAATCGGTTTTACACTAAAAGCCCCTCTATAGTTGGAAATTACTAATATTTGAAAGTTTTCAAGCAAGCAACCGTGGACAGTAAAATCTAATTGCACATTAAGAAGGCTGGTTTGGGTATTGAAATATATAGCTGTTATTGAAGTACTGGGAAGTTCCGTACTGGGAAAATATTGGTTGACTTCTTTTTTTTTGCAAGTTTAGGGTCCGAGCCTGAAAGTTGAGGTACATAAACTTGCAAGAAAGGAACGAGATCAATATTTCCCCAGTGTGGACCGAACTTGTGGCAGGCTAGTTTAATAAGGTTTATTATATTCTTCTCTTAACGGTTCAGGAAAGCAAAATCCGTACTGGAACTCCGACATGAATGACAAAATATCTCTTGCTTTTTTTTCTTCTTTTTCGTTCTATGTCCGAGAAAATGGAAACAGAAAATGGGAACAGTTTGGCAACATATATGCACTGCTTCGTGGCCGGTCCATCTTCCATCTTGGCGGTCCGTATTGTAGAATTCGTACCTCTCAGAGGACCAATCAGAATTCTCCTTTTCATCATGGACCAGATTGCCAATATTATAAAAGACATTAGTAAATCACGCAAATCTACCTTGCATCGGTTCTTGCTTAAAATATTTAATATTTGAGTCGGTTTCTACTAGTTTATTATTTTATCAGAAAAAGGTTTTACAATATCTCCAGCAAGTTGGAATACCATAAAACAGGTGGTATTCTGTGGTGATCATTCTGCCTTATTCAGAGGCATGTCAACACTGCATTGCAAGATGAACGACCCTTTACCGTTTGCTTTCCAAGTTTGCCTCCCTTTAGTTCTTTTTTTAGACGTTGTTGATAGCCAGCTTTGTAAGCTCCCAAAAAACAGGTTACCCCCTGTGTACTGATACCCACTTACACCCCACCGACCCCCTATAAAATTCATAGGAAATCTAAAAAAATATCTTAATAATGTAGAGTGAAAAATATAAATAAATTGATAATGATATTAGTAAACTTACCAGGATTTCTTGGGAGATTTAGTGGTACCCTTATGCGCCTGTGTCATGAAAATCCACCCTATTGTCTACCCACGACTCCCACTCTTCCCACAGCACTCGTCCCTGATTTGTATTTTCGTTCGTCGAGGGTAAACGAATTCTTGTTGAAAGAAGTGAATTTTTAATTCACTGTTCGCAAATTTTGATGTGTCATTGAATTCTTACCTGAAGTGTCCGTGACAAGCTTGTTGACAGTGGATAAATGAAGGTCGCGGGACAGCTTGACGAGGCAAATTGTTCACCAGACCGCTAAACACCTGTCAATGTTTCTCACACAGCCCCCCTCCCCCGACCAAATCCCACTCTCCCCAGACAGGAAAAAAAAAGGCTCAGATCTTTCCATTCATGCCAAGACATTTGCTTGGTGCCATGACGCCAATTAGCGAGGCGGTTTTACTTGTAGTTGTGATTACGTTCTTCGGCAAATTGGCAAATCCTGTTAGGGTTACTCCAAACGTTCGCGGGCTTCTTTTAATGAATTTCTTTTTTCTCGACCAAATTAAAGTTAGACCACAAAGAATTTTTTTTAAAGTTAATAAAGTATAAAGGCGTTATAATCTTTGTAAATCGTGAACTCTTCAGCAAGCTTTTCGCGCCAAAACGGCTCCTATTCCAAATAATTAGCATTTAAGTTTACACTCGCGAAATGCTTTTCATAATTAGCAAAGTCGCTTCGTCGTGATGTAACGCTCAAGAAAAGAGAAAAGTCCTTGGATAAAGACAAATCTTTACCTGGAGCCAGTAGCCAAAGAAATTGCGCAGGGCAAATTCTAACCGATTGCTTTCATGTCGGCCACTAGTGCCTCCCTGTAATCTCGCTCCTCTGTTTCATTTGTTGTCCCCCTTGTAATTTCCTTATCTTTAGTTTTTCCCATTGTTACCACTGGAAAATAGACAAGAGCGAGGAAGCTAACTGGGATAAAACGTGACTAAAAGCACTATTCCTTTTCGGAGCGCCGTTTTGCTTGCTGTGAATTTCATATCATTTGCTCGCGGCTTACAGTGTGAGCCCGATGTTGCCAAAATTCTCCGAGAAGGCGTGACCAAAGGCGGCCTAGACTAGGAGGGTAAAAAATTGTAAGCATTTGTGTGGGAATCTCGATAAAAAACTGAAAAGATATCTTCCCGCAAAAGTTCTGAATAAAGAAGCTGTAATATTAATAATAATATTTAATATTTCTATAGCGCTTTTTACAATAAAAGATCAAAAGTGCTTTACATTTCTTTACAGAAAAAAAAAAAAACCAAAACAAAAGCAAAAAAGTAAATCTAATTACAGGAATTAATATACAAATGATTAAAAATATGTAATAATTATAATATGTACAAGTAAAATATAATTATTCCTAAAATTTAATTAAAGTAAACCTATCTGCGAACGATTTCCTGAATAAAAATGTCTTTAAGAGCGCCTCTCAGAATTTTCACGTAAGACCGTGCAAGATAAAAAAATCGAAAATTGCCAAACTTTGTCACAATAAAGGACTACCAAAACCATTTTTAGAAAAATATGTTTTAGTTTGTTTCGATCATTATTTTACCTGGACGGCGACTTTTTCGGTATGGGGCCTTGTGAGCGAGTGAAAACGACTCCCGGAAAATGTTGCTTGTTTGAATCGCTATTTTCGAAATAACGAATGAGTAACTTGAAAATAAAAACAACATGGCACATCTAGAATAATTCATTCACCCTTTAGCGCTGTTAACGGTACAATATACCAAAACTGGAATTTTTGACCAAATTTTAAATCTTAACCTTTTTTACATTGGTTACAGAGTGCCAAATTTCTGCGAAATTTGACTGTCAAAAAAGAGTCCTGGTACATGGCTTTCTCAAACGAGACGACATTCCTCGGAATAAGCAACGTTTCTGCTGCAATTAAATTCAATAAAATTTCTGGGTAATAAATAAATAAATGAAACGGAGGATTTTGAGGCCCAAGTTCAACATGCTGTTTGTCAACAAAGGTCGACCTTTGACCACCAAAGCGGAGGCGAGGTATATTGAAAGCACACACGCTAATCTCGATTTATTCACTGAACCATTCGAGTCTTTAGGTTACTGGAACTACTGTAGGTAAAATGGAACGTGTCATTGAAATTTTTAACTGTCTTGGTTTAAGAGTGACATATCCCGTAATTAAAATAACTGACCTAAAAATTTGCATACTAGTAAGATTCATTCCATTCCATATTTTTACGCAAACAAGTTTCCTTAATTCACTTTCTGAACATACCTGCAAAACAAACAAAGAAAGGTATCCCCCTTTATATAAGTATACGCTGGTTGCATTTTCCTCGAAGCCCTCAAACGACCATCGAACCAGTCGAACGCTTTGTGACCTTCGTGAGTTGTGCCGTGATTGTGTCGTCAGAGCTGTCACGCAAGAGCTTAGGACAAAGCATACAGACCAATGGCTTCATGCTGTTATTCTGAGTTTGTTGGGGGAATTAGTGGCCCAAGTTCTGATAATCCAGCAAACGTTCATTGCGTAACAATAGCAAAAGGTGATAAGGACACCAAGGCACACTTGAGAAGTTATAAAGTGTCGGATTGTTCTCTGGATACATAGGCCAGACTTTTGCTCGCACGTGCAGGTAAGCTTTAACTGAAATCACTTAATTAAGATATTGAGCAGAAACTACCTATTACAGACTTAATGTCGAAAGCAGAATACCCGCCCACAAGAAGTGGACCCTAAAAACACTGCTGCCGCAGTGTCGCAGTCGTGTGCCGCAGCGCGGCACTAGCCAATCTACTCAGCTCAATTTAACCTTAAAACGCTCCTTTGTGGACGGGTATTCAGCAATCGCTCCAATTGCGAAAATCGAGTTAGCAAGATATGTAAGACCATGCAATCGTGTATTGTTGTACGAGACTGCGAGCACTCACTTTTCCAGTTGTCCCTGAAGCGAGAACATTGATCAGCACAGCCGGATTGTATCACTCCCCGTGAGACTAACTCTTATTGCTTTCTTATCAATTGTTTTCAAAGGTGTTTTTGAGATATACGATATCATTTTGGGTACGCCGATTTGCCCACGGCATAAAGGTAAAGGTAAAGATAAATTCACTTTATTTGAGGACGGTCCTTACTATTGTTATTGCGCATACGTTCTGCGCATCTCCAGATACCCGGATTTCCTATCGCCGATTCTTACTAATACATTGCTTTGTATTTTTAATCTTTTTAGAAATATTATTCATTAATTATCTTTGAAAAATGCGTTGTTATCCCCAATTTTCTTTTTGGATTTCAATAACACATGTTAAGATCTACATTTCACGCATAATCATAAACCGGGGTAAAAATATCTTTAATTAGTAGACACCGTCCATAACGTCGGTATTTCCTTCTGCTATGAGGCTGGTATCAATGGAAGCCGACGGTGCGCCCTTTACCCCCCTCCCTCTGTCACTGCTCCTTTTTAAGTGGATTTAAAGCTATAGCTACACGGATCAGAGGAAAGTCGAAACAGACGTTGAAGTCTTCGAGAATAAAACCGGGAACCTCTCGCTCCGAAAGCCGCGCACTAGCCATCTAAGGCACGACTGCTCAGATTTGGAATCCGATAGAGATGTAATAAGAAAAATCGCGCCCGCCCACATGAATGGGCATCACACATGGCAGTGAAAGGGGAGCGCGGATTAACCCTTCCTCAGTCTCAAAAACTTGACTTGCGCTTGACAACTACTCATGACCGAAGTTGTAGCACAGTGGCGAAATTACCGGGATTCCAGTTCTTTCTTTTCGCCAAGACGATTGTTTGGGCTATTGCGGTTTCCGAGTTGAAGAAAGGATTCCTATGCACCCATATTCTTTTTTCAGGATCAGCTGTGTTGTTACATCGAGGGGTAACGCATCTTTCAGGCATTTTTTCGCATCAACTCTCAAATCCTAATGTTCTCTCACCACGTGTTCCTGAATCTACGTCATAAGTCGAGAGAAGACTTCAGCGAGTGGTATGCCAAAATGGCGGGCAATTTGCATGCAACTTAAAAAGTCGTAGAAAATTCGGCTCTCGTTTGAATGGCAAAAATCCTTTCGCTGAAGTTCATTTTTCAATATGGACTTTCAAAAGGGAAAATAATCTTTTTTACGTTATGGGCACTTTAACTGCAATGTTATGATACCATATGAAACACCAATAAATGCTTGACCAAATGCACTCATTAATGTGACGTAGTAGGTTACCATGGAAACAAATGAGCCACCAAAAAACACGCTATATATTATCTTTAAACGCGTATATCTCAAAAACGAACTCGGTGCAGTGAGTCCCATTTTTTATTGCTGGGGAGTAATTGGCACGCTAAGGCAAAACTCATTGCAAAATTTAAGAAAATAGGCCATTTCCGAGATCATACCTGTCTCCTCTTGATACCCGTTCTAAGTTCGAAGTTTTTGTTATGAAAATTAGTTTTCAT
>NW_027179793.1:470000-482500 GCF_036669935.1 Montipora foliosa
GCTGGCCAACCCCCGTACCGTTCACTTATTTGTTCTTTCCGTATCGAGGCTCAAGTGAACGGTTGACCAGCCGTGTCAAAATTCGTTTTTTGCCGTTGTATTGATATACAGTTTGTGGTAGTTTTCTCTGAAACAGCAAGCATACGATTTTTTTTTTCTGGAGAGCACCCGCGAGGGTTTGGGCTAACCTTAAGTTTATATTTGTCATTTATCAGTTCATTCTATTTCATTTTAGAAACAGTCCTAAGAAAATACGCGCGCTGATTGGTTAAAAATCGTGTTTCTATAACTCGATGGAAACACAGAACTAGCACGAGCTGTTGACGTTGTGATGGCGCGAGCAAAGAGAATTTACATTTTGATAATTAGAGTTAACAAGTTGTTTTCCTTTTTCTCGTCGCGTTGTTTTCTAAAAGAAATAGAAAACATGTACTCCGTGTTTCTATCCAGTTATAGAAACACGAGTGAAAGTTTGGGAGAACTCGAAAAAGCTGTGAAAACACGCGCCTGCGGCTCGTGTTCCCACAGCACTTCTCGTTCTCCCAAACTTTCACTCGTGTTTCTTTAACATTTCCTATGACATTTATAGGGGGTCAGTGTTTTGTGTTTTGTTTGTCGTCCTCTTGTGCTCCACTGCCATCAATACCAATGGAGGCTGCTGAGAAGCCCAGCTCTTTTAACTGTCGCACTTGAACTCACATGGCACACAACTGGAATGGACGCCATATTTTCGCTAGTCGAGGAAACATCTAAAAGATCAAGCTCTTTCCGAAACCGATTGCGTGGAACAACCGCGAAGAAAACAGCTTGCTTGTTCCTTCTATAGTGACCTTACGTGACGAAAACGCGAAGGCATTCATTCAAATCAAAAGATAAACAAAACAACAACAACAACAGCGATTCATCGCTGCACGCAATCAAGAGTTATCAGTGGGAGCCACCAGGTGTGTCAAAAGAGCACTGAATTCGCGAAGGGTAAGAGGTAACGGGTGGTGTCAAGACTGACGAATCAGAGGATATGTCAAGAACTAATATAGCAGATATGCTTGCAGGCTCTCATGCCTCCACTCATCCTAGTCCTCACTCGTTTTTTTTCAAGTCCGTGTGTTTTTTCGACTCCTCCCGATCTGATGAAGAGACGCTAAAACAGGCTACAAAGTACTATTGTACATATTCAGCATCATCATGCAGAAAAAAGTTTTGAAACGGAGTCTGAAGAAACTGGGATTTAATACCAAGGGCAAAAAGTGAAAAATAAAATTGGCTTCCTTATCGAACATTGACGGTCACATAAGGAGAAATAATTTTCAATTTGAGGAGATGACATCAATGGCTGCTCTATCCGGTCTATCAATAAGGTAGTCACTTTATCCACTGTAGGACAATAGCCTCCCTTTTTAAAGTAGAGGTAGTGTGCAAAACTAACGATACTATCACTGGATGCACTGGCAAAACACCCAAATTAGAAAATTGCTGTTTGTTCAATTGTATTCAAACTTGAAAACCATCAACGAGTGTGCGTCCAAAAAGCCACTCAAGTACAGCTACAGTGCCTTTTTTAGGGCATACTTGTGAGCGACTTGTATCTTTTGGGACTGCGGTCTTTATGTGATATCAGCTTTAGTTATTATCAGCCAGTGAAGTTCGCTACTGTTACGATTTATTTTTGAGTAGAAGCACTAAATAGAAGTGTTTTTAAAGCATCATCAGTTAACAACTCACAGCTGTGTCGTGGTTGTTGGAATGCTGTTCAGTATATGAGTTGAATTTTTTCCAGTGCAGTGAAAGATGTTCTGAACTTCAAACGTTTTTGTACTGCTGTGGCAGTCACACAAATCCACACAAACGCGAAAAGCTGTAAAGAAATCATAAGTTTGACAAAAACTAGAAAAATAGCTTAGACTTTACAGGATTTAATTTAAATATCAATTGTCGGAAAAATCGTTTTTGCATTCAAGACCAGTGGTCAAGTGGCTTTTTAAGGTAAAATTAGGGGAGTGGTTTTGGTGTGAAAGAGGCTCTTGAAGCAAAAGAGAGTTTTCTTTGGTCTTAAAATTGCGAATAAATCATCAGATTATTATTTTCTTTTTAAGTGAAATTGGGCGTGAAGTGAGGATGACCCACAAGAATATAAATGGTTTGCGTAGTGCGGTTAGTTATATTTGCGGAAATTCAATCAATAAATTTTGCCATAGAACAGAACAACCACCAGAACAATCTTGTAGAAAATTATTTTAGACTTCGAATTGCGCTTTATTGTTACAGTTCTACGTAACTGAAGAGAGAAGAGAAGCACACACAATGCGTTCTTACCTTTCGACACACTCATCCGAAAAATTGGTTTTTGCCCTGAGGGGGACTCAACCCACGTCTCCCAGTTTACTACTCGGGCATGCTAAGCCACTACACCATCAATGCTGCCACGCTGGCAACGAAGCAGATTAATGAGGTGACTTAGAGGCGTGGGAATCCCTAGGGCCCAACCTTTCTTCACGTGAGTGTGTATCCTTGCCTCTATGACCTCAGACGGGGCTTAGAACATATGAAAGTCAGAAATTTCGAGGCAAGTGAAAGGCTGTACTATATACGCAACTGAAGTGAGAAGAGAAGCACACACAGTGCATTCTTATCTTTTGACACACTCATCCGAAAAATTGGTTTTTGCCCAGAGCGTTTTTTGCCCTAAGGAACTCAGGTGAAGAGAAAATTGGGCCCTAGGGATCCCCACGCTGCTAAGTCACCTCATTAATCTGCTGCGTTGCTAGGCTATAGCGTAGTAGCCTTTGCTTGATGGTGTAATGGCTTATCATGCCCGACTAGTTATCAGGGAGATGTGGGTTCGCGTCCCGCTCAGGGCAAAAACCAATTTTTCGGATGAGTGTGTCGAAAGGTAAGAATGCACTGTATGAGCTTTTCTTCTCTCTCCAGTTACGTATAGTATAGCCTTTCAGTTGATTCGAAATCTCTGACTTTCATTTGTTACAGTTCTGTTTCCTATAATAACAAAGTAACCACACTCGAATGCTTAACAAAACTGAATCTGGAAATAAGCTTTCATCTGCCACTGAAAATAAGAAGCTTAGGATAAAATAGCAGTAATTATAAGAATTTGTTTTAATTTTTCTTCAGGTGGCATTAAACAGGACTCCATCAACCTGATTCTTGAAAATCAACCAAAGTACGGTCACTAGACTTCGTGTTACTGCATGGTTTCCCTTAGCAATAATCTCACCTGTGAGAGAAACGTAAAACATCTTTGACTCAGAGCCAACTTCGTTGGTAGCGATGCAGCTATAATTACCACCCTGGTTCAGTTTGCTCCACACCACTCCAGTCCGGGAAGCCAAGGTTGTAGATGAGTTCATCAATGATATGTTGATCGGGGGCGTTCCTTCAGACAAGCACCACACATAATGCTGTGGGACCGTTCGAATCACTCGTAAAGGAATTATTACCCTTGGTTTATCTGCAAAAAAGTCCATTTACAGATTTTAGTGCCACCTTTAAAATAACTTTAAGTTTCAAAACATCTTTCAACTGATTGGTGAACCAAGATTTATGTGACTAGCATTCGCACTTCGCATAAATAAATACGTCCATAACATTTGATAAGTGCAAAAAGTGCTAAGCATAATCATCAGTATCGTAATGAAAAATCTAACCCAAATGAGATAAACAGATTCAAGAGAAAACCGAGAAAAAATGTTTTCAATTTACCATATCATGTAAGTTTAGGCGTACTCACAAAAAAATCATTATTAAACGTCTCTTGAAAAAATTTCCCTAGGGGTGTTGCACGTTTTCACTCTGTGACGAAAAAAATCTGGCAGCACCTTGGCACTTCGTTAAATTGTATTTTATTTCTACTAATATTTCACAATGTCAGCCCTTGGGCTCATGGAGGCAGGCAAACTATTCCCGGCCTCTAGCCGATCACAAGGGGTGCATGGAGTAGTACAAATAACACAATCTACTCGTGTCATCTGTTGCTTGGCCGAAATCTGGGTGTGGAAACCCTGTCAGTTGGCATCAGGAGATGGACTTGTTTAAACATGCCCCAGAAAAGAAAACTGCAACGGACAACAATCAATCCCCCGAAACTCGTAGTTTTCTGGAATAGTATCATCGGTATCTTATGTTTGTTTAGGCATGTGCCCTCGTATGTGGGTATTTCGCGGGAGTATATACTTGGGTGTACTGGTTTTGTCTTTCATCTCGGTCTTCAGTGCTGTTCCATGGCCAGCGTTCGGGTTATTCATTATGAACAAGGAGGAACTAGTCGAGCTTGTAGGGAAATCTCAAGACGAGATCTTAGAACGTGTTGATTCGAAATTTCAAGAGCTCAAGAGATCTATTTCTGAAGATCAAGAGGACTGCGTAAGATCTGCCGTTAAAAAAGTTAAAGAAGATCATTCCGTTAAGTGGAAGAAAGTGGGAAACGAGAAGCAGTTCAGTTTTAACCAGTCTGTGGAAGCTAGATTTGATTCAGCCATCTCCGCCATTGAGAAAAAGAAGCCGGATACGGCGAAAAAAGAGCTGGAAGAGTTCCATTCGACAGCCCTTTCAGTTTCGACAAGCCGCATTTCTGCCCAGGTCTCAGTTTAGGAGAGGAACCTGCTTCGCTTGTGGATCGGAAGGACACACCTGGCTTGCTTTTCATCGAGATTTCCGTCTTAATTTCATCACCGTCCCTCTTCCGAAGATTGCGAAGTTATGCAGGAGAGTATTTCACGAATCCTTGCTCAGCGTTTCGTTAACGCAAGGGATCTAGCTAGCGTTGCTGGTCAGTTGAACTCCATGTTTTTGGCTATTGGAAACATTGTGCGTTTAATGTCTCGTGCCATGTACGCCCAAATTTCAGTTCAGAATTCCTGTTTTTCAAATTTTTATCTGGAAGATTCGATCATGTTTCATGGTTCATTTATTTCACACTATTTACATAACATTAACATAGAACAGGGGCACCCAACGACAATATGGTTCAAAACCACTAAACATAGCATTGTTAAACGTATTTTAGTATTTAAACGGTAGATATAGGCATATTTCTATCCCCTAAAAATTTTTCATCTGTTCGGATTTCCTAGCTGAAAGTCTAGGCATCCGAAAGTTATAGGGATCAAAACTTACCTTTTCGAAAATTTCCGCCAGAAAAAAAGGCTCCCGAAGATTCTAGGTGACCTTTTTAGGCTAAAAATCCATTAAACATGGGCAATTATATCATATATTTGATGTTCGAAAATCCTAGGACAGCCAGGCAAGCAATAAATTTTACAACAAATGTTCCAAAAATTCTAGATCTCAAATCGTCTTCCGAACAGATATTTTCCGAAAATTGACGTTGGGTGCCCCTGATACAAAGAAAAGTATAGTCACAACACATGGTTACAAGATAAAATAATTACGGTACAGGTTATAAAATGTGTCTGGTGGTCAAAGTAGCGAAGGCTTTCTAGTTGACCACCACCGTACTGGTATTAGCTTTTTGGAAATCCAATTTTGATCATCTCAATATTTGCAGTAGTGCAGTGCATTTTCGGATGCTAGTGACACCGGATTTGGCGGTTACATTGTTGAACTTGGGCCCAAGGTGGCCGCGCAAGGTGTTTGGTCGGCTGATTTAGCAAAGGAAAGTTCCACTATGCGTGAAATTTTGGCCGTTAGAAAAGTTTGGCAATCTTTTGCGCCTAACCTTGCAGGATTATGCGTCAAATGGTACACGGACAACCAAAATGTTGCGCGTATTATTGATGTCGGCAGCAGGAAGTCTGGTTTGCAAAGCGAAGCTAAGCGTTTTTTTTTTTTTTTTTTTTAGATTTGCGTTCTTCATGGCATTTCTATTGAGCCTTAATGGGTGCTTAGATCCAGAAATGAGCAAGCGGATTAATTAAGCCGTATTGTTGATTTGGACGACTGGTCTATTAGTCCTCATCACATTTTTCGCTTTTTGTAAGTGCACTACACACTGTGCACTGTTTTTGTAAGTGCACTACACACTGTGTCCCCGGGTTGTATGAGTGTAAGAGTGTAAGAGTACGTGGTGACAATAGGCCCGCAGCGCGAGCATAACACACGAACATAAACAGGTCTCAAGTGAAGCTATGATCCTCGCAGTTATGAACGCAATTATTGCAATTTCGTAGAGAAGCCTGAAAAATTCAGGACTTCAACGGGATTTGAACCCGTCACCTCGCGAGTCCGGTGCGAAGCTCTACCCAACTGAGCTATGAAGCCACTGACGCTGGGAGATGGTCATTTGTGGGTTCTAATGTTCCTGTGAGGAATGAATCAATGGATCATATATGAACTGCGGATATGAAATCAAGTGAAGCTATGATCCTCGCAGTTATGAACGCAACTATTGCAATTACGTAGAGAAGCCTGAAAAATTCAGGACTTCAACGGGATTTGAACCCGTGACCTTGCGATACCGGTGCGACGCCCTAACCATGTCACCCTGCGGAGGATGCAAAGTATGTTTTGATTCTGGTGTGAGGAAGATGACAAGTTACTTCTGCCCAGACTGTAATGTCCGTCTCTGTGCTGCACCATGTTTCCGCACCTTTCATCAATAAATTTTGTAGGACTCCAAACTCCTGACTCTTAAGAACAGTTACATTGTGCTAAGTTGATCAAATTATGTTTATTTTCGCAATTACCAGAGAAATGGTTACGTGTATGCCAAGTTTGTAGTTTCAATGGATTGCGTTAATTCAAATTGTGACATGCCGTGAATGGACTTGAAATTTGAATCTTGTAAATAATTGCTTCCTTCAAGTTAACTTTCAAAATATTAAACATAAACACAGGACTTGACTATAGCAAGCATTTTTTCCCATAAAAATTGGAAGGTTCCATAGCTAATTTAAAAACACTCATGATCTTGTGTGGCAGTACCTTAGCATGTGATGTCATCTGACGGGTGTCAATCAAGGTTTAATTTTTCCCAATCACTTCGTAATAAAGAATGGTTATCAGTGAATTTGTGTGAGAAGTTTCGTTTTCTTATGTCACAAAGGGAATATTTTAGCCATTTTAAAAGAATCATTGGTAGAAAATCCTCTTTGCCCTTGACAACATCAAGTTATGGAAACGTTCCTGGCTTTTATAGCCGATCACAAGGGGTACATGTGATACACTCTACTCTCGTCTTCCGTTACTAGTGGGTTTGGGACTCAGTTGGCAAAAATGAAATGCAACAGGAAATGAAATTGTTTACAAATGATATAGATTCATTGAAGGACAGTGAGTCTTTACTGACATTTGCCTAGAAACCAAGGCCTGTTTCCTTCTTCTGGTAGGTCACAATCCAAGCTTAAATATTGGGTTTTCTGTTTCTTATATACGGGAATACGAACCTTTTGACAGGTACCTTGGTTTGGAGCACAACTTGTGTCAACCATTTTGAGAGGTTGCATCAAGTTAAAAACGGTTGAAAAGCGCCTAGATTGCTGAAAATGTTTGAGATTTCCGCATTTTGGATATATGTGTATCATTTCCTTTAGAATTGGACTTTATTATGTAGCCGAATCAATAATTGTCCCACAACTTGGAGAAGCTCCACGTCAACTTAAGGCAGATCAAACTACAAATGCCCTTTTTTGATAAGAGGTGAAAACCTCAACATCCGAAAAAAAAAAAATGGAGCCGACTACACAATCCGGAAACACCCAACCCATTAATTACGGTATATTCTAAAATTATTGAATAATGTCATTTTAACTTCAATGTTTCTCACAAAGAGGCACCAAAAAAGTTTGTAACGTTTCCAAAAACAGTATAAAACTTGAATTATGCCAATAATCGATCAACTTTATTGGAAAACGAATATCTCAGATCTGAATATGTTATCATACATGTAGCCCTTCATATCCCAATCAATTCTGACAGTCCAGAGGACAGAGTAGTGCTTGCCTGCTGAGAAAAACCTATGTGATGCCCAACATTTGCTTTTGGTTGGCTCTGCGGGTAAACAGGAAAGCTTTTAGATCTGAATTTAGGGGGAGGGCCATGATAAAGATGGTAAGTTCTCAGTACATGTGTTATTAATGAGGAATTGTTTCTTAAATTACCTTTTTTTGTTCTAGAAGTATAAACTGCTTTGAAGCTTGAATTGCCAGTTGCAACTACCAACATGTAGCGTTCTGTTGATTGTAAGGTGAAATGACTCTTGATTTCAGTGAAGTGCCCAAGCAACGTTTGAGACTTGTTCCTTCCATCGTAGACTTTCACGGAACTGAATTTCGAGCCAGGTTGGTTCAAGATATTAAGGGCAGTAAAATTTAAACTGATATAATGACGAGGTGCTACTTCAATAATCCAGCTGCAAGTATTTGTTATGATGAATGAGGAACTCAAATTGATCGCCCCACTTGAGCCACTGACCGTGAAGGAGCATGGTTCGGATGAATCTACCCCTGTAAATATACAGGAAAATCACAAATGTCCAGTGAATTTTGAAGCTTTCGCTAGTAAATGTTGTCAAATAGTAGGTTTGTTTCGCCCTTCCTAAGACAACAGAGATCTCTACTCTTTTCGCTAATGATAAATCATAATGAGATAATGGAAAGCATCACTTAATTATAATATGCAAGTATTTACTAAAACGCACATAAAACATTCACTTCAATTTATAAAATGTTATCCGGAATTAGCAATGAAACACAACATGTCTATGTTATGGAGAGTTTTCAGTCTAATATCAGTTTTTGTCATTTTATTCATAGCCATGAACATTTATATTAAAGTATCAATGCAGAGTTGCACCCAAAATTAATGCTAACAAGACGCTTGGGGGCGCATACATGGATGCACTATTCGGGATGTTCTGATCGTGTGAAATGAATTATTGCTGTAACAGTTGTTAAATGTTTATGCTTGTAATTGACATTTTCCTGAAACAAGCGATATGAAAAGCAAAAATTTGAGCAGACGAAGACAATAATAATACTCAGTCAAGATAACTGTCCCCATTGTAAAGAGTTTAACTCTAGCTATCTTAGCAGTCAAATCATCGGTTAGCCCGTTAAATCCAAGTGGCCACTTGTAGATTTTACTCTGTGTAACGCCAGGCGATTTTACTCGTCAATGGGGGGCCCCTCGGGTCTTAAAGGGTTAAGAAGATTTAGGTTGATTCTAAAATTGTCCCTCCACTAAGTTGTTTGGTTCATGTCGCCCGATGTAAAGGAATCGGGATTCTGGAATCCAGCAAATGTGAGGCTTTGGAAAACAATGGATTCCAGAATCCACAGATTTCGATGGATCCAGGATCCATTTCGGTGGAACGTGTGAGTTTGGAATCTGGAATCTACGTATACAACGCGGAATCCACTATTTGGGATCTGAAGTCTGAGGGCTACCTGGATGCTTTTAGCTTGCACACAGTTATACTCACACAATTATTCGTCTCAGATATACACTCACTTTGCCTTTGGCAAATAACTGTTAAATATAATTAAAGTTACAGTGTATTGAAAGGTCTTTTTTTTTTCTGATAGCTACAAAACATATTCATTCATCAAAAGAAAGACAATTTAAATAAGACTGTTAAAGAAAAATTCCTAATGTAAACAAAAATAAACAACAAGGAAGTCAAACTATTGAAGCTCATTATATTACACAAATGACAGCAAATAATTATAGTTATCTTAGTAAAAGTATCTGCAAGATTCCTGCAGCTTGCACTGTCAATTTTTTCAGGAAAGTTTGGTAACTTATACACCATTCCAATGGCGCCGGCATCAAACAATGGTTGTTCCTTTATGGGAACCCAACCAATAAATGTTCTTCTCTTTCTTCAGTTAGGCAGAACACTCCAATAAATTAACGTAATGAGTGCCGTATGCCAAGGTCTGTCTCATTAATGATGAAACTTTTTTTCCTTATTCATTGACACTTTATAGGTTCCTCCTCTATCATCAGCATGGATAGTAAAGAGAGTCTCCTTTTCACACGGTTGGAGTGGAAAAGGAAGCATTGAAAGCCTTTTATCAAATGAAAATTATTGCCTCTCAATAAGCCCCCTTTGCATGCTTGCTCCCGTCTTAGCTCGAGAATAACAGACTGGTTAAACAAGTAAGACTTTATGATTGGTCTTTAATTAAATTAAATTCCTCTTGGGAACTCACCCTTAGTATAAATTAATTCAATAAAAGGTTGTTTACTTACTCCAGAAACTAAACATCGAAAATATTATGACTGCAAGATGCCCGATGGTTTCCATTCTTGAATACGCTTTAAGTACTTAGGTCCTCACATATTTTAACTAAACGTATCAGCAAGGAACTGCAAAAGAAAGAGAAAACCATGGTGTTATTGCATAAAACTATTTTCTAAAGTACCAAATGTTTTCGTAGGCGTGCATTCTGTCAATTTACATCCTCATTGCCTCTTAACGGTGGAAAATATTCTCAGCGAACAAAATAGCTGAAAAGTACATCGATGTTAAATAAATGTATAACAAACACCCCTAAATTGTTACGCATGCACTTCCTCACATCAAGACTTACAATTCATGAATAATGAAGATTAGTTCAAAACTCGTAACCAACACTAATTTAACAGAATTAACTATTGGTGGGTAATTTGAAGTGCTATTTCTCCCCAAGTAAACCATGTGAGTGTTAGCCTAGCTCCTAATGGAATTGAGCCCACACAAGGACAGAGAAAAAATTGACCAGGGTGGGAACTGAACTGCTCCCGTCTGACCGTGTAGCTCAGTCGGTAGAGCAGCGGTGATCTAGCCGGAAGGTCGTGGCCGTTCAATTCCCACCCTGGTCAGACGTTTTTTCTCTCTCCTTGTTTGAGCCCAATTCCATTAGCAGGGCTAACGCTCACATGGTTTACATGAGGAGAAAATAGCACTTCAAATTACCCTCCAGTAGTTAATTTTGTTGAAATATAAGTGCCACACTGCCAACGTTTGCAAAAAGGCAACCCTTCCTTGTACTTGAAATTTAACCGAAGACTGCCTGCCCAAGCTGTGCCCGTCGGATAACTTAGTTTTCTCAAGACATTCTCTCCAGCTTTAGCTACGTTAACAATAATTATCGATGACGGTGTTAGTTACAAAGCGGAAGTAATTGTAACATCTGCCTCGGATCCTTTGGTCCCAGATGAAACATTAAGCTTACTCGTTTCATGAATTTTTCCATTCTCATTGGCCAAGAGAAATGAAGCTTTCAGGCAATTCAGTGCAAAATGAAGTAAAAGGAAGCACTATTACTGGTCGATGAATAAAGAACCACACAGATAGCAAATCAAATGCCAGCACAGGATGGCGCCAAATGGGGATACGTGATTAGGTATTCGGGTATTCGTGATGTGCATGCGTAACTTCTGCATAAATGTATGATGAGCTATGCAATCTCGACCACAGAGCTCTTCTCTTTGCAAGAGCTCTGGGGAACCCTGAAACAAAGTGTTTTCACATTGGTTTTCGCGAAGAACAATCAAAAGCGTCTCTAATTGGTGCATTCATGTTATCACTAGGGTCGAGCAGGCCCCATGAGGTTCAAATAGCACAGTTTGTTCCAATTTTTGTTAGCACAAATTGAACTGTATTGCCGTGACACAGCTCTTTTAAGTAGTTCCTGAGTTTTGCCGTAGACCCTTGGGTTAGAGATTTAACTGACCAATGGAAAGGCTAGGCATTGGTATTGGACACTTTTCACTGGAGCCAAGGAAATCTCACTTAATCGAAACTTAAGGCCTGTTCGTTAAAAATGGAATATACAAATATATCGGGGAAATAAAATAGTGTCACAAAACTTTTGAACATTCTTTTTCATTCTTTTTTGTTGCTCTCGTTGTTGTTCGCAATAATTGAGGTCGATTTAGAAGCAATTCAAAATAGTCGCGTTCGTCTTTTAGACCATTATAAATTTTAAAAAAAACAACAACAAAATTGTAATTTTAAAAACAAAACTTTTGAATTTTTGAGAAAATTTCAAAAGTTAAACACCAAATTTGAATTATTGGCGATCTTGAGCAACAGTTGATTCAACAACAAAGGAAATGAAAACTCTACATTAAATCATATCGTGACTGTCTATATGAGAATCGATCCCGAATTGTCTAATCCTCGTCGAGGAAAGGATGGGAAGACTGACAAGATTTCGATTGCACCTCATTCTTACTAGGTTTGCGTGATGCATTTTTGGCTTTCTTGCTGATTTCAAACTAGAAAGGTAATCTTGCTCTAATGATTGCTCTAATGAAATTCTGAAGATTTATGTTGACCACTGGGGTAACCGTAGCTCTCGTGATTGATTCACAAAACAATTGGCACCAAAAATATGTAACGGGAACACTGTAACCAAATCGAAAAAACACCACATCTGCATCCTATACCGGTCCAATGAAACTATATTTTCATTTAGCATTTACAATTTAACCAGTGTTCAAATTTGACCATTAATATTTTGCCTTTTTTTTATTTGTAATTAACAATTCGACTAAAATTCTGATATTGTAATGTATTTTTCATTTCAGTCTTTTGC
>NW_027179793.1:500000-501589 GCF_036669935.1 Montipora foliosa
CGGTTTCGTCGGTAGGTTCACCCATCCGACTCAACAACGTAAGAACGTGGACCAATCATTTTCTTGCAAACAGCCTGTGACCAAGTAGATGTATTTGGCTTCTTCATCCTGACAGTATGTCCAGGTTCAAATTCAGGCAATGCAGTTCCCTTCAGGTTGTAGTAGAAAGCCTGCCTTTGTTTAGAGCCAATCAACTTTTGTTGCACATTTTGTAGGGGTACTGTCTCAGGCTCTAGTTGTTTAACTGACAAAGGTAACAGATTGTGTCTCCTCCTGCTGAACAGCCTTTGTGCAGGAGATGAACCAACTCCGCGTGGGTATTACGATAATCCAATAGTGCGAGGTATGGGTCATAATGTCCGCGCACTGCTTTCTTCATGATATACCTTTACCGATTTTACTGCACTCTCAACCTTTCCGTTACTTTTGGAATGAAGCGGACAGGAGGTCATGTGTCGAAAATGCCAGCCACTTGCAAACCGTGCAAATTCTGTTGAAGCAGACTGCGAAGCGTTGTCAGAGATGACTATCTCCGGAATTCCATGGCGGCTAAATTGCATTTTTAAACTGCCGTTGCTGAATCTGTCTTGTCCAACTTATCCGCCTCAAAGAAAGAAGAGTAATAATCAACCGTAAACAGGTACTGACGCCCATTAAACAGGAACAGGTCTGTGCCAACTTTTTGCCAAGGTCTGGATGGGATCTCCTTAGGGCACTAGTGGTTCTCGAGGCTGATCTGTCTTAAAAGTGTTGCAAATCCTTCAACTCGGCATTCATGCGCGGCCAGTAAAACACTCTCTAGCCCGTCACAGGACATCCTTCAATACCCAGATGAGAAGAGTGGACCATTTCAATCATTTCTTTTCCTGAGATTGGAAGGAACAGTGAGGTGCTCGCCTTTGAACAGGAGACCATCTTGGGCAGTGATTTCTCTAAACTGGAAATACGGCTTGACCTCTGCTGAAACTTCATCCACACTCTTAGGCCAACCTTCAGAACAACTGTCATGAGCATCTAAAGGTCGTCATCCTAAACAGTACCGTCTTTGAATTCTTCCAATCGTGCTTCGGAAATAGGAAAACCATCCACAAGTACTATCTTCTCAAGCTCATGGTAGTACTCGGTCCGTGTGGGAAGTTCGTCCAGTAGGCTCGGGACAAGGGATCAGACATCAACCATCAAAACTTCCTTTCTGATACGTAACATCGAGGGTCTTTAATTCGCTGCAAACGCATGTAGCATCACTCTGTAGTACGCTTAGGACTAGCGGAGCCAGGTCCTTCTTGAAAATAGCTTCAAGAGTATTGATGATCCGTTCTAACATGAACAATGTCCTCCAACCGTGCAGTATGTATCAAACCTTTCACATTGGCAAAACTACAGACAACAGTTTTCTTGTTCAATCTGAACATATTCGACTTTCAGGCTCAGGGTTAGCACTCCTTGAAGCGAAAGCTATTGGGTGACCTTCCTGGAGTAGGGAGGCACCAAGTCCACTGAGTGATGCACTCACACTCATTGGGACTTCACCAGTAACGTCATAAAACTTCAACAATGGAGCTTGACAAACAAGATTCTCTGACACTCTG
>NW_027179794.1:5000-20000 GCF_036669935.1 Montipora foliosa
GTTAATTCGGTCATAAAGTTCATAAATATTTGGTATATCTCCAGTCGTTTTTGAGTAGAATATTTCAATTTCCACTACCTTGTTAGAGGGCATCTTGGGTTACTAAAATTAAATAGGAGCATGACTGAGATGTTGCTTGTCTTTGGCATGATAAGTTTAAAGGGGCTATGTCACGCAAAATGTTGTAATCTCGTGACACCCAAAATACCCAAAAGGTAGAATGAAACATTAAAAAAAACTCTTAAAACTATTGAACAACATAACAGAAATACAGCAAAAGGAAAGATAAGCATGGATGGACAGAAAGGAACAAAATTGAAAAGGATTGCAATTGGGTAATCTTGCAAAAAGTGGCCGGACGTTTTTCAAGTTTATAGCAAATCGCCTGGATAAAGGACGTTTCTGCTCAGAATCATCCTGTTTGTGACTTCACGATAATTTTATCAGTAAAGGAATTCCACATTACCATTTTCGAGTTTTAAACTGTGTTTCCTGATTAATTAAAGTTTTCCCCCAAACACCCTAAAATAACGTGTCATAGCCCCTAACTTTTGCTCTGGAGTGGATGTTACCATATAGACCGTATTAATAAATGGCGGCCAAGAAATTATTCTTTTGTCTTTGTGCTCATCATCCTCACTAGGCTCACTTTCGCGAGAAAAAGTCTTTTGAATTTTGCCTTTGCTAACGAGGCTAGTCAGGATGATTAGCACAAAGAGAAAATAATAATTGCTTAGCCACCATTTATGAATACGGTCCATAGCAATATCTGCAAACTCGGCCACTCTATATTCAGCTTTGAATGGCAGATATCATGTTCAAAAATTTGCATCCATGCATGGTTCTGTTTTTTACAGCTACCAGAGCTATAGAGTGGTACTACATCGTCGGCCCCTTGTCTGCTGTGGTGTCTTCAGTATTTATCGTCTGGTACCTTTGCAAACGACGAATGACAGGTATACATCTCTAATCTTATGATAAAAAGTCTTACATGATTCTATGTAGGTATTTGAAATGTCGTGGAGTAGTGAAGTACATTTGAAGGGTTATTTTCTGTTTTTCGTGTAGTTGTAGTAGTGGTAGCAGGCCTACTCTGGGACCTTAAGTCGCCATAATTTAAGGCGACTTAAAGCAACGTAAGGCGACTTAAGAAAAAATTGCCCCCAAAATCAAGGGACTTAAGGCGATTTAAGGTGACTTAAGGAAACCTTACGCAACTTAAATTGCTTATTCTAATTAAGTCACAGAATACCAACTGATCAAAAGTCTCCATATTTCGTTTCCAAAATCAGGAAAAAAAAAGAACTGTGAAATATTAATTATTATTATATAAACACCAATGAAATACCAAGATCACTGTTGCTATGGTTACATATGAAAATCGCACCTTTCAATGCCTTTCGTGAAATAATTTAGTATTTCATTGGTGGTTATATAATAAATAGAATATGACATGGCCGCTTGGAGATACGAAATTTCTCTTCTCATGATGAAAATATTTCGGCACTCGAGAAATTTCGTATCTCTGGGCGGTCATGTAATATCCTCTATTGTCTGAATGCCACTAGAGCTATAAAATGTTGGGCTGAAATAACACCAACCAAAATAATTAGATGAATTTCGGAGATGAACAAAGAGTTTCCAGCACTCTGTTTGGTTGAGTGGTTTCCCATAGAAATAATAATATGATTTTATATTCACCGGACTAGATGGTGAACAAAAACGAAAACCCTCCCAATAATGTTCTTCTTGTAATAAACGTCACACTAAAAGGGTCCAAACGGTTGCTGAAGCAGTTTAAACAGTTTCAATCCAGTGGCCGAGAACATAAAATTATACTGAGCACCGAGATCGGTTAGTTCTACAAAACGCGTGTTGGTTTTCAACCTAATCCTACGCGATATATCAAGCACGAAATGTCCCATTACACTATCCCCTCCCTAAATGGAAGAAGTCTCCGGATTCAGGACTACAACGAGTGATAAAACAAAATAAAGTAAATCCGTTTAGTCTCTTAGCAAAACTCTTGAAGGTTTATCTCTCTACAAGAAAAAAGCAGTTTTAGAGTCCCCACAATGTTTTAGCCTTCTTCAGCAATTTTGGTCTCAGTTTCTGTATCCGCTCCTTGTCCTTACTTAGCTTGTCTTGCAACATCTTCAAACGGTTCGATATCTGCTGCATACTATTTAGAATCCATTCACCATAACAATCTGGAGGTCGCCTTCCGCGTACATGCCTTGGGCTCTGTCAAACTGGCTCTTCCTCTTCTACCTTGTGTTCGTCTTCTCATTTCTCCTCCAGGCTTGCTTGATCATTTTGAACATTTTCTGACAGTCCACTTCCCTCCGTATCCGGCATCTCTACTACCTGGTCGCATCCACCACCCTGTTCGAACTCTCCCACTGAAGCCGTATCAGCCAGGCATGAACCATACCCACTCTCGTCTTGCACATCAACAACCTCGCCAAAAAACTCCTCTGCAGCCTCAAACCCGATAATCTCATCTTCCGTTCCATCATCTACCGTATCAGACTCCACTGAAATGAACTACTTGAGATCTCCTGGAACTTCCCCTGACTTTCTTCACCAGATATGTGACGCCCGTGACGCGCTCCACTACCTCAAATGGGCCCTCCCACTTCCGATGGAATCTGTTTGCTTCACCCGGCTTCAGCTGTGGAGTGTAGCGTAGCACTAAATCACCAGTTTGAAACACCATGTTTCACGCCCTTATCGTAGCAATCTTTCTGCCGATGTTGAGCTGCTCGGAGACTTTCCCTCACTTCACGGTACGCAGTTTCCAAATCACTGTTTCCTGGCTATCATTACATCCAGGGGTATTCACATCTCCCTTCCAAACATGAGTTCAAAAGGTGTATGTCCAGTAGGGAAGTGGACACTTCTTCTAAAAGCCATCATACAGTAATCTAGGTGTTCATCCCAACTTTGTGGATCATCTTCAACTCTGGCCTTCAGCATGCCCTTAAAGGTTTTGTGCAGGTACTCAATCTGTCCACTGGGTGGTATGCAGTTGACCGCGTTTTGTTAATTTCCAGCAAATGGCACATTTACTCAAATACGTGGGACTCGAAGTTTCGTCCTTGATCACTGTGTATGCTGTGTGGCACTTTATATCGACACGCCCAGTTCTTCACCAACACCCTTGCACAAGTAGTGGCACGTTGATTGGGAATTGCAAACGCCTCAGACAACTTTGTAAAACTGCACTGCACAGTCAGAATGTAACGCTTTCCGCTTCGAGACTGTGGCAAAGGACCAACAATGTCAATATGGATTCTCTGCATAGGGTTCCCCGTTGGTATTGGATGTACAGGTGCCCTTGGCTTAGGTCTGGACTTGCACTTGGCACATGTCAGACAACTCCTACAGTACCGATGCACTGCCTTTGTCAACCCTGGTCTCCAAAACCTGTTTTTCATCTTTCTCAAGGTCTTCATCCTTCCTAAGTGGCCATGGGCACCTGCTGGACCATCGTGAACTTCAGAGAGCACTTCTTTAATACGCCCCTGTGGTAAGTCCATTCTGCTATTAGCTGGCGAAGTTCCCTCGGCGGATCGCAGGTAAAGTACTCCTTCTCGTAGCTCTAGCAATTCCCACTTTGCCCATATTTCCCTTGTTGCTCGACTCAAGGACTGGAGCTCCTCAGCAGTCGGTTTCTTCCACTCCCGAAACACCTGATCTACATAGTTGAAATTTAAAAAACGATCTCTGGCTAAAATGATTAAAAACTACGAGTTTTCGACTGCCCGAACTGCAGTCTTTGACGGGTAAAATGAATGATAAGAAAGCGGTGAGAAAATGTGAATAAAAAGCGTGAATTGCAAAATAAAAATGTAAATGGTTATGAATGTTTGTTAAAAAGAATGTTGTATTGCCCAGGTAACGGGAAAGAGATGTTATCTGCGTTAGGTGTCACTCTGCCACGCTTCTGTCGCTTCTGTCGTGATGGGAATTAAAATCTAAGTATCTATCTGTATGGGTGGGCTTCCTATAAACATAAACAAGGATGACTCCATTTCTACGGTAAACCAGATTCAATAGACACAAACATCTCGTTTACCATCGAGACCGAATGCAACGGAAAGATCTCCTTTCTCGACACTCTGGTTTCCCGTAGAAATGGAGTCATCGTTGTTGATGTTTATAGGAAGCCCACCCATACAGATAGATACTGATATTTTAATTCCCATCACGACAGTCAACACAAGGTCAGCACAGCATCAACCCTCCTGCACAGAGCTTTAAATCTACTCAATTCCTCAGAAGGAAAAAAGCGGGAACTTAATTATGTTCATGCAGCTCTGGAGTCCAACGGTTATCCATCTAAGTTCATCAAAAACATACAGGCTAAAAAAATCTCGATCCTCAACAACAAATGTATCCCCAGAGGAACTGGTTGGAATGTTTTTCAAGTAGGTTGAACCAACCGAGCCACGCAAGTCTTTCGCTTCTCCTCCTTACATCAAAGGAGTAACTGAACCCTTGACACGTGTCCTCAAAAAACACGATGTCACGGTTGTAAACAATCCATTTGCCACTCTACAACAACAGTTCCCAGCTCCGAAATTCCGACCTTCGATGGAATCGCAGACCAAAGTCGTGTATAAAATTAAATTCCCTGTACAAACTGTTCGTGGTGTTATATTGGGGAATACCCGAAAAAAAGAGCATTTGACAAACACCAAAACTGCGGCCAAAGGTTCTAGAATTTCTAATCACGCCTGGTCCAACAACAACGCCATTGATTTTGAAAACGCGTCAATTATTGACAAGGGCACTTTTAGAACCAGAAGAACATTAGAAGCGTGGCATACCAGAGTGACACTCAACGCAGATAACAATTCTTGCCCGTTACCTGGGCAACACAACATTCTTTTTAACAAATATTCATAACCATTTACATTTTTATTTCGCAATTCACGCTTTTTATTCAAATTTTCTCATCGCTTTCTTATCATTCATTTTAACCGTCGAAGACTGCAGTTCGGGCAGTCGAAAGCTCGTAGTTTTTAATCATTTTAGCCAGAGATCGTTTTTTAAATTTCAACTATGTTTCACCCTGGCTGCGGCCCTTCAATATTTTTACCTAATCTACAAGTGGACCTATATCTGGATCCTGAGCTTGAGCTCGATTCACACTCTTGGGTGACCACAGGTCCTCTTCAACGCTCTGGTGTTGAACACTCGATATTCTGCTGGTGACTTTTGCTATCTGTGGTGCTGTAAGCAGAACACATAAGGGGCAGTCTCCATGATTTCGCCTAGACAATCGAGACAAACTGTCTGCATTGCTGTGTTGCTTTCCAGGCTGATGTTGGATCGCAAAATCATACTCTTGGAGGCGCTCAAGCCAAGGGGCTACCTGTCCTTGGGGTTCTTTAAAGGAAGTTAACCATCGTAATGAGTGATGGCGAGTTCGTAAACAAAACTTCCTCCTTAACAAATAGTATCGGAAGTAGTCAACGTAACTAACTAAAGCAAGCAGTCCCAACCGAGTGGTGCAAAAGTTCTTTTTATGTTCGTGCAAGGAGCGACTACCATAAGCAATCACTCGCTCAGTCCCATTCGGTTGCTGCTGAGACAAAACCGCTCCGATTCCTAGGTACTGGCTTGCATCGGTATCAAGGATGAAAGACCCTGCCGCAAGCTGAAATCGGATATTCTAGAACTGGCGCGCTTACCATGCGATCTTTTGGCTCTTCAAATGCAGCTTGTTGTTCCTGCTGCCAACTAAAGGGTATATTCTCCCTGCACGGTATACAGAGGGGCTCAGCAATACTGGAGAATGAACTTTCTGTAATAGCCGGCAAACCCAAGGAAGCTTGGAAGCTTCTTCACTTTCACTGGTACTGGCCATGTTTTCACGGCTTGGACTTTCTCAGGATCGGCTTTAATTCCATCAGTGGACACAACATGTCCGAGAAAAGTGACTTCTTTCTGAAGGAGTTGACATTTAGTGGGCTTCAGTTTTAAACCAGCAGTTCTCATGCGTTCAAACACTAACCGTAGGCGGTGGATGTGATTTTCCAAGGTTGAAACCCAGATGATGTTATCGTCCAAATACACTAAGCAGTGGGTCCAGGTAAGGCCACTGAGTACTAGGTAAGGCCACTGAGTACTAGGAGTATTTTTATAGGCCAGGAGCCCATGTACGATCTATCTATTTTTAGATTACCTTTTCTTCAAAAGACAATGACAATTCCGGTTAGGTGACGCTTGTGATTGGTCATCGGGTTCCACAGGATTCTCATTAGTGGGAAGAGAGAGCTGTTGTTCGCTCCTAGTTATGGGCTACTGATTTAAGCAATTGCTTGTTTTGTAGACACTTATACCACCTATTTGATGGCTCCAAAGGGATTTGTCTAGCTATAACCCGCTTTTCAAATATACGTTCATTTCATTCATAAAGGCCTTCACCAGAATAAATGAGCCCAACAAATTGACCTGCTCCCAACTGAGTGACTTCAAAGTTCAGTTGGTAGAGCACTGTGCCGGCATCGCAGAGGTCATGGGTTCGAATCTCGTTGAGGCCACCTGAATTTTTCTAGTGTCTACAAAGAGAAAATTGCCTTCTTTCGTCTAAAGATTTTCCTACTTTAACTTTGCAAAATGAGGGGTGGTCCACAGGGGTAGTCCATGAATCGGGGCCATGAAGGGGTCCATGGACCTGGGGTCCATGTTTTGTATACGTTCTTTGTAGGCCGATTGCTCAAGCAGAGTCAGCAAATACCCTCGACGCTCTGATGGCTTGATTTGTACCAGATTCGCATGCTGAAGAAACTGGGACAGCCACGTTTTGAAATTTTGACCCGCAGAATAGACACGCGGTGCTCGTACGTTCCTCTTGGATTCCGTTTCCGTAGACATCGCCATACTCTGCTTCAAAGCCTGAGAAAAGGTATTCACCAACTGTTGAATTTCGGAGCTCTCCTCTGGCGATGCACTATTTGGTAGTTTCTTCGGTTGTTCTTTTGACGAGAGTTTTGCTGGAAGACCGCTTTCGTCACCTTCGGGCTTTTTTATGCTCGTCGTCACTCATTTCTGCTCATTAAAACCACACCGCTGCGACCAATGTAATAACGTCACACTAAAAGGGTCCAGACGTTTGCTGAAGTAGTTTAAACAGTTTTAATCCGGTGGCCGAGAACACACAATTTACTGAGCACCGAGATTGATCAGTTCTACAAAACACGTGCTGTTTTTCAACCTAATCCTACGCGATATATCAAGCACGAAATGTCCCATTACATTCTCTTTCTTCAGTTAGGCAGAACACTCCATTATAACGTAACGAATACCGTATGCCAAGGTCTTTCTCAATGAAGCTTCGTTTCCTTAGTCATTGTTGACACTTTATAGGCTCTTTCTCTATCCGTGATCACCAACAATCTTTTCTCCGCCATTTTGATTCTCCCAGCTAGTGTCCATGTCTCTATGTGCAGACTCGCGTGAGCTTGAGTCAAGTAACGTGACCATAACATTATTAGAATTGGTAGCCTTTCCTTCGGCAGTACATGCAAACCCAAGGCTAAAAATTACATGATGAGGCATTTCTAAGCGATCGATCAGCACAATGCGGTTTTAAAGGAAGAATATTGTGAACTTTTGTGACACGGTTGCCCTTTTTATCCCTGCATCAGATATGAAAATTGTACACCCAGCACGTACATGTAACACTTGCCCTATACTTGAATTTTTGCTGGTTTACTTGCCTGAATTTCTCTGAGCTTTGGCTGTGAGTTCATCTATCACGTTACGCATGAAACCTGTACAAAGAGCAAATTAGAGGAGGTTTCCTCGGAGTTGTGGAGTTTAGTGGATGTACAGTGCTATTATACATATCGTGCATGCATTTGGTTACAAAATATGTGATCAGGATTTGGAATTTTGTGTTGCGGAATAACAGATAAATCCCTTCTGCTTGACCAAATCATGCATTCTTGTGAAGAGCGTTGCCATCTAGAACGCGACTAACTATGTAAATCGAACAAAATTGTATGAAGTGCTTGGACTAAGGGCGCTTTCCTTTTGGGAGAACTGGCCGGCCAGACTCGTCAAGTCGCAAAGAAAATGCAACAGTTTGAAGGAACACTTGCATGATAGTCCCTCACATATTTCTGGAGAAGTATATATCATCCTCGAAGTGTGTTAATTTGAATTCGTTGTACAGTTATTCCTTCCAACTGCCCGGTCCGGCCGGTCAGTTCTGTCAAATGGAAAGCGTCCTAAGACTTCTCAACCTTACAATAGACATTTTCTTTCTTTAGTTAAAGTTAAGCTTACATCAATATTACATCTAAAGTAAATAATTTCAATTCTTGTTACTGAGCCTAAATTTGTTTGGTTATCTCATCCGTTATATTTGTCATTTAAAGTTGCAAAAATATTTTGAGGCATCATGTCACTGCTCCACACAAAGGTGAGGAATTAATAGCATAAGACTGAACTATTTTCATGGGTTTTCATGCTTAATACTTGTTTTAGTAACAAGAAAATGGCATAATATCTTCCCAAAAATGTGTGGAGACTAGAATCTTGCTTGTGGTGCCTCCATTAGAGCTACATGTTGCAAGGCAAAGGTAAAAAAAAAAGGCTTGTAGCAGATATTTAATCAGGACTTACATGATTCCTGCAAACACTTACGTTATCTCCGCTGCATATCCTCTTGTGTACATGTGTTCTGGCATCTCCTCTGTGTTATGCTAGGAGTTCGCTAGGCTCATCAGCACCTTTAAAATGGGTATCAGGAGGCAACCCCCTGCCCCACCCATTATTCTTTTTTTTTTGGAGAACAAGAGACAATTACATTAAGATAACTCCCTTGATCTGCCACTACTTTATTGACTCATTCTCAATTGTTTTAGGCTAACTTTAAGGTGCGTTGTGTTTGTAGAATTAAGGTGACTTAAGGGGACTTAGGGCGACGGAAGGTCCCAGAGTAGGCCTAGTAGTAGTAGTAGTAGTAGTAGTAGTAGTAGTAGTAGTAGTAGTAGTAGTAGTAGTAGTAGTAGTAGTAGTAGTAGTAGTATTAGTAGTAGTACTAGTAGTAGTAGTAGTGGTAGTGGTAGTGGTAGTGGTAGTGGTAGTGGTAGTGGTAGTGGTAGTGGTAGTGGTAGTGGTAGTGGTAGTGGTAGTGGTAGTGGTAGTGGTAGTGGTAGTGGTAGTGGTAGTGGTAGTGGCAGTGGTAGTGGTAGTGGTAGTGGTAGTAGTGGTAGTAGTGGTGGTTGTGGTGGTGGTGGTGGTAGTAGTAGTAGTAGTAGTAGTAGTAGTAGTAGTAGTAGTAGTAGTAGTAGTAGTAGTAGTAGTAGTAGTAGTAGGCCTAAAGAATGCGAAATTTCGTTCGGTATCATCACAATTACCAGCCCTTCTCTTCAGCACAAAGTCATGTTTACTTGGTCTAATAATATCAGTCTTCAATTAAAGAAGCTGGGCTATTGATCCGCACCAACTATATTTCCCTATTATTTCTTCACATGATCTTTCCGCCCCTGTACTGAGCAGCCACAGCGAGGTAAGTCAATTATTTTTGGTCAATCCACTTGTAATACACAATAATGCATCTTGAAAGAAATAGACATATTTGCTCAGTCATTCTGATCTCTTATACGGCGGTCATTTGTCCAAAGTGAACGTTAAGTAATACTAGAATCTCGACTGACTTCGAAATTCGGTCGTAAAAGATTTTTCCAGGGAGATAAAAATGACTTAAGTAATCTTAAAAACAAGAAAAAACTAATCTCAAAAACTGGTGCAAATGGGTTAACGACAAGCATTTCCTCATTCCACAAAATTAGATAGATCCTCTACGAGTCCAACCAAGGTCATCTACAGCTCGTTCTGTTACTTGTGTGTTTTTTTTATAGGGACGATTTTACACTCTATTCGATTTTCTTTATCCGTTTTCTGTCATGTAAGCAATTTATCTATGAGATAACATATATTTATTTATTTTTATCATTTTTATGGACAACTTATCATTTAACTCCATAGTACAAACCTACCTTACAACATACCGCACTGCACTATAACGCACTCTACTCTACTAATTAGAGAGCTTAAGCACGAGACGTTTTTTCTCAACACGGACGTTGACGTGATTTCAAAAAAATGGCGTCACACGTCCCAAACATCAAGTCACAAACGTCAAAGCTGGGTATTTGCTGTCCGTGGTGAAATGAAACAAAACACGGAAAGGTAAGTTCCTTTCCTGTGGAATAACTCTATTAATTTTTTCATTAATTTTTCTTGTATTCCTGCGTATACACTGGAGCATCAACTTTATATATCCTGTCATTTACCAAAGAAATTTGCCTTAATCAGTTCTCCACGTGATGAAAAGAGCGCCGAGACTCAAGGCCTTCAAAAGAAAAAAAAAAAAAAAAAGTACTAGTCCTTTCAAAAGATATTTGTTTTTCTTGAGAAGTCCTTATTTGTATGTGCTTGTGTTTTTTAATCTGCGGTGTTGAATATTAATGCACTGGCAACATTCAGAAAGACCATGTTCAAATCTGTAAAATTCCATGGCCGTCACGTTTAGTTTCTTTTTCTGTAACCCTTCTTTGTTCAATAAGCGTCATTTCAATTGCTTTTCTTTACAGAACTGTGGCACTAGATTGGGCGGATCAACTAACAATAGAAGGTCATGAATGAGAGAAGTGAACCTTGTACTTAGCAGGACAATTTCAGGAAATGCTTGTTTATAGACATCCTGAAAAATTCAGGTGGCTCCCACGGGATTCGAATCCATGCCCTCGGCGATGCCTGTGCAATGCTCCACCAACTGAGCTATGAAGCCACACAGTTGGGTATAGGTCAATTTGTTGCGCTTCAATGACCCGATGAATAAAATGAATTGAATGTATATTTGAAGTGCTGTTTATAGACGAATGAAAGAATTAAATTGTCCAGCTAAGTGCGAGGATAACCTCAAATATACATACAAGTCATTTCATTCCCTGAGAAATCATGTTTTTCGAATCTGAAGATATCATAATTTTCTGAAAGGAAATGAAGAGTAATAAACAGAAATAATTATTTTGCCGGCACGGACAGGAGGATTGGTGTCGTGCGAGAGGAATTGTGGGTATGAGTGTCAGATATATATAGCAGGCCGTTACCATTTGAAAACCATTCTAGGTCAGCAACAATTCAACTCTCAAATTATCCCTATTTCAATCATGGACGAATCTCAAGTACGTCGGAATATAAACGCTAACTACCGAACTGCTTCTTTAAGCAGATGCCTGAGTTGGACGTCGATCTGCAGAGGATTCGGATTAAATTGTTCCAGAGTTAAAGGAAATTATAAACAGTTGACACTCGACCTGTGTTCAAAAGGAAAAGGGACGAAGAGCAGTACAAAGCCACTACGAAAATCTCTGCGTCTTTGGAAGATGTCAGCTACAATTTATAAAGTAACAAAATCGATGCAGCTAATTAAAGCTTCAGTCGATCGATAAAGGTATAAGATTACTGACAGTCGTCTCCTATCTCGACGCTTGTCACCAGAGAACCATTTTTTAGTCAGGGTTCCCGAGTGTATGGAGTCCAAAAGGCTTCGCCCGGATCCTGCTCTGCATGCGGGAAAATCGGTCATTAGAGAGCCACTGCCCAGTAGTAAATCAGTCTACGAGCATTACAGATGGGCAGAGGATGCAGAGGTTGCAATGACTATGTACCAGCGAAGATCCAAGTTTGCGTTATATACTTGTTTGCATCGGGAGCGCTAACATAACGTGCTACGCTTTTTAGAGATTTAATGCTTTGATGTTCTTGTGCTCCTCTGGAACAGGAAGAATTAGGAAGGAATTATAAAATTAAGAATGATCCATGTAGCATGTCTGTTAAAGAAGATTGCGAAAATCTTTGAAGCAATAGCAAGCGATTAATGCTCCTCGGTTTGTTTTGGAAAGTTTTAAATTTGGTTTTAAATTAACTTTTCTGACAGTGCCTCTTGCGAGAATACTCTGAAAACTTTTGAGTGCGAAGGCCTTTTTGTTGCCAAAGAAGTTCTTAGCCCTGGAGTGCTTATGTTTTAATTCGGTTTGAAATCTGGCTATCTCCACATAGATATTTTCCCTGAAGACAGAAAGTCTCTAGCCCTTGCTTGGAGATATCAAGTCGGACAGTGTCAGATACCCTATGAATACTGTTTTGCGTTTTGGGCTGTCTTCGACTCCCTACATTTTCTCAAAAAAATTAAAACCTTTTGGTGAGAAAGTTGCACGGAGAAGGAAAACCAATCGTGTTGTTCTTAAATGACGGTTTGGCAGCCGATCGTTCTGTCTCACTACCTAAGATATATAGCTTAAAAGTTCACGCTGATATTTGTTGAAACTTGGTATCTTGCCTAACGAGGAATAGTGTGTTTGGAAGGAATGTCAGACGATTGTTTGGTTTGGTACGGTAATAAACACTGCCGATTCTATTCTTGGTGCCACGGACAAAAAAGTCTTCTTGCTGGAGGGATCCATTCATGTACTACCCTTATGATGTCTCTAAGATTTTGGTGGAAGACGCCTTTATTGTGTAACATCAAACTTCCCGCCATTGTAAACCACCCTCTGCCGAAGTTTGGAACAATCTTCAATCTGCTGGCATTCTGAAACGCTTTCCAGGGACTTGCGGCGGAGAATCCAAAGCAAAACTAAGGCCAATTCGTCCGATTATTACTTCAGAACGTCAATTTTGCATCGAATTTCATATATACCGGAGCAAAACGAAGAAATCCTTCAAACCATGTAAATATAAGTATTTCATCCTCTGGGGACCGACCGCCTAGTATTTCAACAAGATTGCTTAATTTATACCATTTAAATGCACGGTCAATAAACAACAAATCATTGGATGTTAAAGACTTCGTTGTGGACAATAAGGTTGATATTATGGCTTTAACTGAGACTTGGCTTCGTTCTGGAAATTAAACTGATTATGTTGTGCGCGATATTTGTCCAAATGGCTATTTATTTAAACACCAACTAAGGATCACTGGCATTGGTGGTTGAGTGGGCTTGTTATATATCAACACTTTAAGATTGGACAAATGTGATGCTAAATCTTTCAAATCTTTTGAATCTATGGAGACGAACCTACGATCAAATTCTACGTCAACAAGACTTGTAATTATTTATCGTCCTCCTTCTGCATCGTTGTCATTAATTTTGGGTGAATTGTCTCACTATTGGAGCATGTTGCATTCTCCCTGGTAACGTCATCATAATTGGTGATTTTAATATACGTGTGGACATTCCCGACGATAGCACTGCATGTAATTCAACTATCCTCTTGGTATTTTCAACCTTAAACAGTATGTCGCATTTTTTTACACATACGAATGAACATACCTTAGACCTAATTATAACTAGATGCAATGACTTTTCTGTATATCTGGTATCTAATGTGTCTGTTGTGGATCCTGGTATTTCGGACCATTTTGCACTACTATGCAACCTCAGTGTATCTAAACCACCGCTCCCAAGAAAAGAAGTTTCTATTCGCAAACTTTGCAACATCGACAGTGGTCAATTTCATCAAGATTTGCTATCTTCTCCTTTACTATCTCAAACAGCATTGACACTTCAAGATCTCTGTGATCAATATGATGTTGTACTATCTTCCCTGCTTGCCAATCACGCTCCTCTTCAGAGAAAGTCCATCATTATTTGACCATCTTCGCCGTGGTACAGCAAGGAAATTGCCCAGGATCGTTAGGCGAAGATTAGAGAGGCGATGGCGCAAATCAGTGCTTGATGTAGATCGTCAGAAATATCTTGACCAATGTAAGCTACTGAAGGATCTTATTTATTCCACCAAGGTGAAATACTACCCATCTCTGAATGAAGAAGCTGGAGATGATCAAAAGTCATTCTTTCGTTTAACTGATCGTGTACTTCATCGCAAGCCTTCTAAAGTCTATCCCACGGCCGCCTCAAGTGTTGAGCTTGCTAGACATTTTGCCGAATTCTTTAATGATTTAAATAACGACTATCAGGAGAGAACTTCCACAAATTGATCCAATACAGTTTGAAGCGTTCGTATCATTTGATTACAACATCGTTGACAGCGAATTTAAAGTTTTTGAGCCAACTACAACTGCTGAGTTATCTGTTAACATGGCTAAACCTTCAACTTTCAAAGTATCTCTTCTTGATCCTTTACCTTCAAGTCTCTTGATCAAGTGACTACTTGGCATCTTACCTGTAATTACGACCGTTGTCAATAATTCTCCGGAGGCATCAAGTGTGCCCTTATGCTTGAAGAAAGCTGTTGATACACCGTTATTAAAGAAACCTCAGCTGGACCATGAGATCATTTCCAACTTCCGTCCAGTCTCAAATCTTTCATTTATATCAAAGATTATTGAGAAGGTTGTTGCTATTAGACCAAAATCACACCTATTCAAAAATCATCTTAACGAAACCCTTCAATCTGCATATTGTCAATGTCATAGTTGTGAGACTGCACTTGTGCGTGTTCAGAATGATGTCTTCTTGACCTTGGACAACAACGGTTGTGTAGTACTGCTACTGTTAGACCCTTTTGCTGCTTTTGATGAGGTGGGCCACCACATACTACTCCAAAGCATGTCATCTCGCTTTGGTATCAACGGTGAAGCGATAGATTGGTTCGCAACATATCTTAGTGATCGTACTCAACTTGTACATGTAGATGGTGCCTACTCCTCTACCCATCATTTGAGCTGTGGCGTGCTCCAAGGTTCTGACCTGGGCCCTCTACTATACTTAATCTGCACTTCGCCACTGAGTGATGTTCTACAAAAGCATAACATGAACTACCATCTTTATGCTGATGACACTCAGACTTATGCTTCATTTACTTATGATGATCCTGAGGATATTCTGTCAGCTAAACTTGTGATTGAAAGATGTCTTACGATTGTTGGATGTCCCATAATAAATTAAAGCTGATCAAAGACAAGACTTAGCTTCTTATCTTCCACTCTAAATTCCGTAAGCAACC
>NW_027179794.1:25000-45000 GCF_036669935.1 Montipora foliosa
TCTTTAAAACAGAGTCGGCAGGACAAGTCGTCTACTTGTTCGTATAACTTTTGTGATCTATAGATCTTTGTGTTAAGGAGTTGCTGCCTAATGCTTGTATCTACTGACATGACTATATCCGGGATGTTTTTCCATTGTCTAAAGATGTCGTAAGAATGGGCTGATACTTCTGGATCCTGCCAGTGTTGAGTCACAAACTTTCCGATCCATGGCTGTTTCATGACTTCATTTTTACGTTTCTTCATACTTGCTTTATGGATGATATTATTATTATTATTATCATTATTATTATTATTATTATTTATTTATTTTTTTTATTATTTTTTTTATTTTTAGGCAACGTAGCTATGTTGATGTCGAGAAATCTGTACGCACTAATTATTTCTTTTCAATGATGGCTTGATCAATCGAAATTAAGTCAAGTGAAGGCGTTGTATTGGAGTTAGAATTCTGGCAAGCTTCCTTTGTAAATGAAATGTTATTCCAATCTGGCCGGTTAAGTGGAAGCCATCTAAATTTGGGTATTCTGTCGCATCCAGCGTAACAGGCGGTAGTGTAGTCGCAATGGAAGTAAAGGTGTTTCAGCAGAATTGGTGCGAAGCTGAGAGTAAAGAAAGTACCACTTTTAGATAAGTAAAAGCAGTCTCCTTGTCTCTTGATGCTTTTGCAGAAGATTTAAAATCACAAACTGTGTTATGGTTCACAGATAATTCTTTTATCAATTGTAAAGAAAGGATCCAGAGTCCCACAGCTTCTGTAATTGTCATTCAATATTTTTCAGTGATCTATGTTAAACGGAATCACCATAGATGCTAACTGGATTTCCAGGGATCTTATCTATGTGGCGGACGAAATAAGTAGACTAATAGATTATGATGATTGCACCATGAATGAAGACATATTTAAATTATTAGATGAAGTGTGGAGTCCACATAAAATTGACTTTTTTGCGTGTCTAATATACAATGATAAACCGGCGTCGTTTAATTCAAAGTTTTGTCATCCAAGCACGAGTGGTGTCAATTCATTTTGTCAAGAATGGGCTTCTTTGAAGGACTGTTTATGCCCCTTCCTACTTTACGGTTAAGTTTGTCAACCATTTGAAAGCTTGCAAGGCGTCAGGAACACTTATTCTAGTGATTTTGTACATGACTGGGTTATTTTTTTCGTATTCCGAATCTATTCATTAGTGGCAAAGCAAAGAATTGTATTTTTGGTAATGGTCAGCTGAAATTCATTATGTCAGATTTAAGGATTGCAATACCCGTTTTTCCGAGAACAGTTTTAAGAGGTTTCTGTACAGAGTTTAAGAATTCATGTTCAGATTGTGGCGTGTGATAAACTGATTATATGTAGAGGGATAAAGGCCACAGTTTTTAACTGTTGAAAACGGATATTATAAGGAGTTTCTTTGTGAATATATCTGAGAGAGGCCTGGAATTGAGGTCGTTGAGAAATGCCGTTGAGCACGCCCAAGGGTGCCGGGGGGCTATTGAAAAATTTTGTTTTTGTTTGAGGCTATTGATATTCCTTCCTAAGGTCGAACAAGTTGTAATGATGTTGCTATATCCGTTGCAGAATGTTTGTTTCACTAAATATATTTACAGGTGATTTACTTTTGTCCGTTGGAGCAACCATTCATGCTACTTCTGGAGTAAATGAGAGGCATTGCAGGTGGAGAACCAAAAGAGTAGCCAGGGACTTGCATATGGGACTCAATTACAACGAGGCCTGAGGTTCCAAGAATCTGGGACTGTAGATTAAGCTTGGTTTTTCTTAGCTTTGTAGTGTCAATCCATTCAGTAAGCTCGTGCACTCAACCCCAAAGTCAAGCCCTTTATTTGTCGGTCAACATGTATGAGGTCTTTGCTGACCTATAAGCCCCTGTGTCGACACTGCTGACATGTATGCGTCTCATTTGTCTCTGGGGAAACATGTCAGCATTATGAGGTATATGGTGAGCAGTATTTATTTTGTCAGTGTTTCTACAATAAACCGGCGTAAGAGGTCTTTGCTGACCTATATGCCCCTGTATCTACACTGTTGTATGCATGTCATTCATTTGGTGGTAAAGGCAAAATTTTACCTTATATTCAGGTTCCATTCAGGATTACCCATGACATCGCACGTCCAATTCATAGCGTGTGTTGTTAAATTGAAGGTTTCAAGCTGTGTTTCCTTACAATAAATTAAGAACAATTTCTCCCCTCATATTGATCCTTTGATTGTAACTTTTAAAAAGGACATCCATTGTCTTTCTAAAAGAAATCTTGATTCAGTCTTGAGAAAGAATCAAAACTGCTTCACAACTAGCGAAATCACTAACGTGCCATGCTTAATACAAGCAAGTTAAGTCACGGACGTCGGTCTCGACCCAGTTTCTCCTCGGCTTCGTGACAATCGTCTTGTGCTTAAGCTCTCGGATGTACATAGCATTGCAATAACTAACGACAAGCAAGGGAGTATGAGGGTAGAGAAGACATCTTCATGCCCCATTTATTCCTCCAAATTCCCGCGCATCATGGCCACAGGCTAAATTGAGATTGAACAAAAAATATCATAGGAAGAGGTCCATATATGGCTTTGGGGGCATCATATACCAACTCTGAACGTCCTTTTCACTTTTTGTTGACTTTGCAAACGTGTTGGGGAACAGAGTTAACTGAATAGAGTGTATTGTGAAGTGCTAGATTTCTATCCCATATGAACCATGTGAGCGTTAACCCTGCTGATGGAAATGGGCCTACACAAGGACAGAGAAAAACTCTGACCAGGGAGGGAATTGAACCCACGACCTTCGAGTTAGATCTCCGCCGCTCTAACGACTGAGCTACAAGGTCAGACGGGAGCAGGCCGTGCGAACTGAAGATGTTAAAGTCGCGGCAACGGACATGTACAAGTACAAGGAAAGGTTACGTTTATACAAACGTTGGCCGTGTAGCACTTATATTTTAAACAGAGTTAACTGAATAGAGTGTAATGTGAAGTGCTAGACACTTCACTTCACTTGCCTTCACTTCACTTCACTTCACTTGCCGTGACTTTAACATCTTCAGTTCCCACGGCCTGCTCCCGTCTGACCTTGTAGTTCAATCGGTAGAGCGGCGGAGATCTAACCTGAAAGTCGTAGGTTCAATTCCCACCCTGGTCAGAGTTTTTCTCTGTCCTTGTGTGGGCCCATTTCCATCACTAGGGCTAACGCTCACATGGTTCATATGGGATAGAAATCTAGCACTTCACATTACACTCTATTCAGTTAACTCTTTTTAAAATATAAGTGCTACACGGCCAACGTTTGTATAAACGTAACCTTTCCTTGTGTTGGGGAACAGACTCCCGTTTTCGTGACATCTAAAAATTAACTGAAATAACATATCCCAAGGGCTAGACTTTTCTCTTGCTTAGCACTAAGGGGTTTCTGACATTCTAAGTACATTATTTGGATCATCTTTGGGGGTGTTCCCGCATCAAATAAGCAAACCAAATGCGCTTTTGGAAACTTGCTGTGACAAATGAAAAACGGTTTTGGCGAGCGGCACCCACCCACCATTGAAAAATGAAAAAACTAACACTCAACATTTCTGGATTAAAGATCAGGTGGTGCCGAGCAACAACACGAAATGGAGTTGAATGTTGATTTGGACAAATGGGAAATACCTCTTGGCCAAATTACTCTTGAGGAGGTCATTGGTTCCGGAGCATTTGGAACAGTTTGGCGAGCAACTTTGAGTCGTGGAAATGGGAAACTAGGAATACGTTTTGTTGCAGCAAAGTGCTTTTCTCGTAAGTACGATTCGGCTTTCTTTTCGTTAAAGAGGACAGGGAAATTTTCCACTGCGATATTAAGTTCTTTAATCGACTACCTGTCACGTAGAAGCTTACGTCGAAAGAGAGAAATAAAAAATCATCATAACTATCTTTTATGAAAGAGTGCAGCAAAAATAATCAATTCTCAATCAACTCTTTCATAACCTACTCACTTTTATCTTAACCTCGAGACGGATGCGAATTTTTGCTTCACTCTGACAATTGTATTACTCGTATTATTATTGTTTGCCGTCCTCCTAGTTCTGTGAAGAATGGTCTTACGAATGCTGCCTTTTCGCTGAATTTTTCATGCTACTTGAACGCCTAGTGTCCTCTCCTGGAAATTTACTCTTAAATGGAGATTTTAATTTCCATGTTAATGATCCATCTGACAGCAACGAAAGTCAATTCCTGGATCTCTTAAATTGGTTTTATTAGACCTCGTGCCCCTTGGTACAGTGAGGAAATCAAGGAGCAGAAAGTCATCTGTCGTAGGCTTGAAAGGCGATTGCGTCGTTCCCGACTCACCTCTGACTTTCAATATTATACTGACCAACGCACTGTTGTAAAGAATACAATTTTCAAATCAAAAATTGATTATTATTCCGGCTTAACTATTCAGCTGAAAGTGACAGCAAAACCCTGTTTCGCACAATTACGCGTCTTCTTCATAGGAAAGCAGATGAGCTTCTCCCTACCAGCTCTTCTGCAGTTGATGTCGCCAATAAATTGGTCCACTTTTTCTAAGAGAAAATCGTCAATATCAGAAGTTTTCTTGATACACCTGTAATTCCTGATTTTTTCAGAACCCTAGATACTTCATCACTAACCTGTCAGCTTTTAAATTTTGCACCAACTTCCAACACCAAACTGTCGTACATTGATAACAATATCATCATGAAATCCTGTATTTTGGATCCGCTTCCCACCACCCTATTGAAGCAGCACTTCTACTTACTTTAACCAATCATCCTGAAGATTGTCAACTTGTCACTGGAATTTGGTCTTTTTCCGTTTTCTTTGAAAATTGCTGTTCTATCTCCACTACTTAAGAAAGCCAACTTAGATCATGAAGTTCTTGCAAACTACAGACCTATTTCAAATCTAAAGGTCATCTCAAAAATTATTGAAAGGGTTGTCGCAGTACGTCTTCAAAAATATTTAGAAGCTAACCAGCTAAATGATCCGTTTCAATCTGCCTATAAATCTTTCCACAGTTGTGAAACTGCCCTTGTGCGTGTCCATAACGACATTTTGCTTGGTATTGATAAACGTCACTGTATAGTGCTTTTATTTTTTTTTGTTGTTGTTCCTGCCTTTCACACTGTGGATCACAACATCCTCCTTACGAGTTTGCACTCTAAATATTCTATCTCTGGCACAGCTCTTGAATGGTTTCGCTTCTATCTTACTGATTGCTCGCGGTTTGCGTTAATCGAAGGGTGTAGATCACAGTCTCGCGAGCTCAAGTGCGGTGTACCTCAAGGTTCTGTCCTTGGACTAATTCTGTATGTACTCTACACAGCACCTTCAGCCGATATTCTACGATTCCGTGAAATGCAATTGCACTTTTACGCTGATGACACTCAATTATATATTTCTTTCTCCACAAACAATGATACGGAATTAACCAACAGTATCACTAAGATTGAGGAATTTTTGACCGACATTGATAAGTGGATGTCGATCAACAGACTAAAACTAAACAAAGACAAGACAGAGCTTCTCTACTTATTCTTAAAGTATAATCCACAACAATCTCTACCTCCTCTTCGCTTTGGAACTGAGATAATCAAGCCCTCTTCACATGCAAGAAATATTGGGGCTAGCTTCGACACCACTATGTCAATGTTTCCCCATGTCAACAATGTCTGTAAATCTGCCTTTTATCATCTTCGCACCACCGCATAAGGAAAAACTTATCAACGCAAACTACTGAGACTCTTATTAATGCCTTTGTAACTTCTAAACTCGATCACTGCAATTCTCTAGTATATAATGTCCCTAAAAATGTTATCAAAAAGCTCCAATAGGTGCAGAATGCAGCTGCCAGACTGATCACATGCTCCAGGAAGTGTGATCACATCAATTCCATCCTCTTCGATCTTCACTGGCTACCTGTTTCTGAATGCATTAATTCAAGATTCTACTACTTACTTTAATTTCAAGGCTCTGCATCACCAATCTACATCCTACATTCAAGACCTAATCACCCGCTACTTGCCGTCTAGATTGCTTAAGTTCATCTTCTACGCTCAATCTGAATCCTGTTAGCTTTAACCTTAAGACCAACGGGTCCAGAGCATTCGCCGTCTTAGCCCACCGAACTTTGGAACAAACTTCCTACCAACATACGCTCATGCGAGAATCTATGTCTTTTTAAGCAGAAACGTAAAACCTACCTTTTCAAGAAGTACTATTGTAATTATTAGAAAGATTAATTTTGATTTTCTCTGTTTTATTTAAATTTAAATTCAGTTTAATTAACATTTACTTTTAATTCTTATTTTTTTACTCTGTAAAGCGCCTAGATCATTACTGGATAGGCGCCATAAAAATGTTAGTATTATTAATGCGAAGATTACCAAAATAGACGCCTTCTCCTAATGGGTTTCCTAATCCTTTTTTCCCGTTTGATTCGTGTTCATTGCCAGCGTGTAAAGACATTTTGTTCTTTAACTTTTATTTTAAGCTTCCATGGCGACGTCTCGCCTCAAATACACCAGATTTTTACCCTCATTGCACATTAGAGATGTTTAGCATAAGGCCACGATGTATGTAAATGATCTGTTATTAGTGGACTTAGTGGAAATACCCAGGGGATCTGTTTGTATTGCAAAGGAAGTTATTCTAGCATATATCGGGTTTGCGATATGTCGTGTTTTGCAAGTAATTTTTTGCGCCGCGCGTTCAGAAACGTAAAAAAAACACTGGAAAGCCAGGCTATCGAAAACCTGCTGGAACCCCATAACTAAGTGCAACTTAAAAAAACGGTGTATGAAAAATTGGTTGATTTTTTTTTGGCATCCAACTTTGATATTTGCTCGACATTTTGTCTTCAACAATATAAAGCTTACCTCACTCTCTCTCATTTTTCTCTAGTGACATTCCGATTTTCACCATCTCATATGTATTGTCTTATCACATGTATTTCGGCGTTCCTTTTCTGCGCTTTCCTCACACTCATATGTTTTTATTTACCTAAATAGTATCAAAGAGCACTATATGTCTTTGCGCAAGAAAAGTACATAGATGCCCTGGGTATTTCCACTAAGTCCACTAATAACAGATCATTTACATACATCGTGGCCTTATGCTAACATCTCTAGTAAGCGATAAAGTTCCTTATAAAATATATGAATAAATAATGCTTTAAGTCATTTATAGAGCCTATTTTCCACTGCTAAATTGCACTTTAAAACCGCCAAACTTTAACGAAATATATCAAATACGATATAAGATGGTTAAATACCCCCAACTTGTTGACAGAGTGGAGGGTTAAATCGATCAAGCATATTCTGTTCTCCCTAAGCGCTGGAGCCCCAAACAATGAATCAGGAGTAGGCGTACCTTAAGTGACTGGTGCGCGTCTTTGACAGCCAAAGGTCACAAGTTCGATTCTCAACGACTAAAATGTCTGCATGTTTCAACCTTCCTTTAATTTGTGTAGCTGTAGCTCTAATTACCTGTAAAATGGAGCACTGACAAATGGAGGGAGGGTAAGAAGCGCACCGTCGGCTTCCGTTGATACCAGCCTCGGATCCGAATGAACTAATGGCATAAAAAAAAGGACTTACGTTTATCACAATGCCTCATGAAGTAAACAAAAAGACACAAAGACATGGGTGAGGAAAACAACCGTGTTCATAATAGTTCATGACCAAGGAGCTAGAGATCCATGAAACACTCCAACAAGTCATGTGTCCAATCTTATTGTACCCTGATATCATTTATTGTAGCCACATCTGGAGAGGAAGGAAAAACCGCTCTGATGAGAGAAATTGGGTTGGGCAAACATATTGGAGAGAGCCCTCAGCCGAATATTGTTCGATTCATTGGCTGTGTCACCACCCAAAGTAAGGATCTTATTGTAGCTGCTAAATAGAAAGGGCTGTGAGAAATTTGCACCAATAGTAAAAGACCGCTAGTGAAAACCTTATCAACCGATGACATATAGTGCTAAATTTGTCTATTGAAGCAGATTATTCGGGTAATTCTAGCCCATTTTTCTGAGTTACACGAGTAATGAGATCTTGGCCGTTCTCACCACCTTTGCCAAGAAAAAATTAAACCCTCTTTACGTCAAGTTCACTTCCAACAATTGCATAGCATAGGATCACGAAATAAAAAAACAGAATGAATCATCAAAGCAGTGACGTCATATAATGGCAAAAGATATCACCTTTGTTTTTCAATCTGAAATGCAAACCCTTGAAGCTGATAAAGTTAATAAAAATGCAAATGGGTGGCAATATAAAACGGTCATGTGCCTGATTTTACACTTTTAAAGAAAACCCTCTTAGAGCCTCTTTATAGAAGAAAGTATTGGAGGCTTCGGTTTTTTTTACGTATTTTTTAAAATTTTAATTATTATTATTATTTTTTTAATAGAAGAAACTTGTCCATGCTGCAAAGACCACCAGGGAGAGATATATAATTAGAAGAAAGTGTACATGTTGCATGAGAATTTTATATTTTATATCTTTAAAAATATATTGTAAAGTTTTAATCATCTGTTACTTACTATACTTTTCTTTGTAAGTTTCGTCATATTAAAAATCTGCCACTTATTATATATTTTTTAATCGTAAAAGAAACAGGGGCACCCAACGGGAACATAGTTCAAAACCACTTAAACATAGCACTGTTAAAGGTATTTTAGTTGTTTAAACCGTAGAGATAGGAATATTTATTCCCTAAAAATTTTTCATCTGTTCGGATTTCCTAGCTGAAAGTCCAGTGATCCGAGAAATATAGGGATCAAAACTTACCTTTTCGAAAATTTCAGCCAGAAAAAAAGACTTCCGAAAATTCTAGGTGACCCTTTTTAGGGTAAAAATCCGCTAAAATTGGGAAATTTTACAATTTTTCAGATGTTCGAAAAACCTAGGAAAGGCAGGCAAGCAAGCCATTTTACAACAAGTGTTACGAAAATTCTTGATCTCAAATCGTCTTCCGAACAGATATTTTCCGAAAATTTACCTTGGGTGCCCCTGTAGAAAGTTCTTCACACAGTTCTTTCCACCATACCGAGAAATCAAATACGTGGAAATTATGACTAACGTTGATTAATGTTTTTCTTTTTTTCTTATTTTTACATTCATTTTTGGGTAACATGACCTTTAACTTGGAGAATGTGTAGATATTCGCCATTTTCTTCATTCTCACCTTCTGTGCTCATTCAAGGTGAGCCGCTTAAATGCAATGCTGACAAAGGTGGTTGGCCAAACTGTGATCTTCCAACACACTAGAATGCCACACAAATACTACTTTACTTGTTTACTGCTTAAAAGCGCCTAAAAGTAATAATAATAAAGCCCATATCCATATAGAAGTTGTCCAAACTCTGTGTAACCTTCACAGTACACCCAATGTTGATCATGGAGTACTTACCCTTTGGGGATCTGCTGGGGTACCTGAGAAAAAGCCGTGGAATTTTCGACAAATATTATCACGGAAAACTGCAAGTAGCTCAACTAGGGACGTATGACCTAATGTCATTTTCGAACCAGATTGCTACTGGAATGGTGTTCCTGGCATCTAAAGGGGTATGTGGCACAAAACAAGCATGTAGTAAGATATGATATTATTGTTGCTTATTGTAATCTTTCACTGAGTAAGACTGTATCTATCATGCGACATGCTTACTGCCTATAGTGTGTGATCATTTCATTATGATATTCTTATATTGAAAATATTGAAAAGAAATGGATTGCTGTAAGTGACACTTTCTAGCGCGCCCTTTAAACAATGGGTTTTCTATATTGAGATAACTCTGGAGGCCCATGCACCGATCCATGACTTGATATCACATAGATTTACCAGCTGCCTCCTTGATCGTCATAATAACACAACAGTTATCCTTTTAAGTCGGCAATCAGGGAACATTGGCTATAGCTCTAACAGACTCCCTCGCTTTCTAATCATTTTAGTTTATGTCCATAAAGGCTTCCAAACGTTGAGTTTCATCAACTTTCTCTGAGTCATCTCGAGTAAGCTTTAACTTTGGACCCGCTTGCAGTCCTCTTGTTGACAGGAAAAAGCAAACCGAACCTCTCCACTTCAGGTGGGATTACAGATCGCATCCTGTACGCGAATATGACTAACGTTGATTATTTGCTTTTTGCAGATTATTCACCGTGATCTTGCAGCACGAAATGTACTTCTTGATAAAAACCGAGTGTGCAAGGTCACTGATTTTGGGCTATCTTACCAGAACTTTAAATATGGACATGGCAATGCCAAAAAGGTGTGTTACATTATTGATGGGTTTCCTTTCACATTGTTCCCTGTATACCTCTTTGTCGTTCTGTTTTTAACATGAAAATGCAATGCTGTTTTCTCCCTAGGGCTGTATGTCAGTAAAGTGGACGGCACCTGAGATACTCTTTGGAGATGCTGCAAATCTGTCAACCAAAAGTGATGTGTAAGTGCTTTTTACTGAGTTGTCAGTGTAGCAATCCCAGTCGGAAAATGGGTGGAATTTTCTTCTTTTATTTATTTATTTATATATATATTTTTTTGGCGTGTCGGTAAAAGTCTTTCCCGTCACTCCCCTGCCAAGTGGTGTCTTTGTGCATAGAGTCTTCTGTGCCTATTTTGTTAGGTGTGAGGGAGTAGTGGAAATGCGTAGATTTCTCTGGTGGACACAGGAGAATATTTAACTAACCTGCAATGGCGTTGAAGTCATTGAAACGCAAATGGCGTTTTGGGGGGTCTTTAAACAAAATATAACTTTATGGAGCTCAAGAATGGAACGTCAATTGGATATTTACTTCGAATCTTAAAAGCGAAGAGTAATGGACTTTCACAACAATCTTTTTTCCTGTTGAGCCGTAACCAAAGTGAGATGAATGTCTAAATATCTAAGAGTGTGGTGTTATGTACAACACTGAATCCAAATGGAAATTTCTCTGGAAACTTATGGGTTCAACAAAGACGGAGAAGGAATCGGACACCTTAAGTGGATCTGTGATCTCTGTTGTCTGGATATTTTTACTTATTTGCACTCAACTCTGCAGAGTCCTCAGGAAATAAAAAATGGAAATGTGACAGCCAAGAATTATTTGAAAGAAAGCTTTTCGTCTATTTTGTGCTTCATTATTCAAAGAAAAGGTTCTTCAGGATAAGGTTTGATCCTGAAATTTATTTTGTTGCGTTTGATAATTTGACACTATTGGGTTTCTTGACTACACGTACGGAATGAAATAGGAAAGGTTTTTTGCCTGTTATAGCAAATATGTTGTTTGTTTAAATACATTTTTTGCTGGAAAAGGTGGCCTTTATGAATAAATCGTGTTGTGTAATCGAGCTTAACAAATTTGCATACGTGCGCTGAAATGTAATACGCAAGGAGACAGGAATTTTTTCTCTTTCACAAATGATAATGTAATTTAATAATAATAAGAAGAAGAAGAAGGACAAAGTATTTGTCAGCGCATTTAAAATTCTCAATGCGCTTACAGCGGGATGCTAAAAAAACTCATTGCTATGTATAATCTTCTGTAACGAAAAAAATAACTGAGCAAGGGCTACAAAAATCGCAAAAAAGAAATGTTTTAAGTTTCTTCTTAAAAGTAGTTGGAGTCTCAGACTTTTTTAAAGGATTTTGGCAGACCGTCCCATAGTTTCGGGGCGCAATAAGAGAAGGTTCTTTGACCATAAGGGGCTGTCATGGCGTTCGAAACTTGTAAAAGTGAATGATCGGATGAACGTAAAGAACGAACTGGTTTATAAGAACTGATAAGCCAAGTAAAACAGCTAGGCGATTGTCCATTCAGAATTTTGTTCGTTAAGAGTAAAATCTTAAACGTGATGTGTGACCTAACAGGAAGCAAATCCAGGTTCTTAAGCACTGGGGCCATATGGTCTCTTCGACTCCTTCCTGTGATTAAATGAGCTGCGAGGTTCTGAACCCGTTGTAGTTTTTCGTGCTCAATCGTAGGAAGTCCATAGAGAATACTATTGCAAAAATCGATGCGGGAAATCACAAAAGCATTTACAATACGTTTTAGATTACTTTGGGACATGTACTTTCTGATTCGACTAATTGATCTTATTGCGGAAATAGCTTTCTTGCAAGTATCATTAACATGCTGTCTCAAATTAAGTTCCTTGTCCAGTATGACACCTCAGTCCCTTACTTTATCAGACAGTTCAATTATCGTGTTACCAAGCGAAAATTGGACCTCTGCTGGCACGACGTCTGGTTGACCCCTCAAATGGTGTTAATGACCCCCCCCCCCCCCCCCCTTCGAGAAAAAAATTAACTGGAACAATGCAGTTCAATACGCCTCAATTCAATGCCTTCTGTTTTTGTGTAACACGTACCACAGCCAACCCAGTGTACGCTTTCTGGAGCGTCTAGTTACTATTAAATTTCCAACATTTTGAAGTATTTAGTGCCTTAGACATAATTGTATCAGGTCAGGAAATGCAATAATGTTAGCGCCTAAGAGGAAAGCGAGTCTTTGGGACCCCGTTTGGTTAGTTTAAGGTATATAAACATGAATGATTAGTCACATTGGTCTCTGCATGGAAACGCAATTCCATTGATACTATATTTGAGTAAAGGAAAGAAACGGGCAGGAACGTTTACTTGAGTCTAGTCTTTCTAGGGCTGGAGCACAAATTAGGCACACTGTAAACTGAAATCAACAATCAACGCAAATCAAATCAAAGGTTGGTTTTAGAGGAAAGCCGGGGAAACCGAAATATCCGGAGAAAACCTTCACGGTTCATAGTAGAGAACCAGCAAACTCAAGCCACACATGATGCCGAGTCTGGGAATCGAGCCCAGGCCACACTGGTGGGAGGCGAGTACTGTCACCACTGCGCCATCCCTGCACCATGCATCCATGCACTCCAGTCCTAAATAAAGCGTGTGTGTGTGTATGTTTGTGTTTCTGTCTTGCAGGTGGTCCTATGGAGTCGTTCTCTATGAGATATTCACAATGGGTGGGTACTCATGAAATTGATTTTAAGCTAAAAGGTTTTAATTAAGAGGAATATTGCAGGGTTGTGTGAGTTCTTCGATTGTTATCTTCACTGGCTAACTGCGGTATTTTTGGTTCTGAGTTTGTCTTTGTTGGCCGTTTTTTGTTAGTTCTAAACCCTCGCTACCTAAAATTGTTATTTAAGGTGAATTTATATGGAAATCCATGAACTGAATTTCTCCTTTTTTTCTTAATCACTTTGCTTTTTAACAAGTTACTGCTTAATTGTCAAGGTTTTATTTGTTCATGTCATTAGTACTACGAATCGTCTGTGAACGCTTTCAGGGGCCATGTCCCATTAAAGCCCTAAATCGTATTTCATTGCAATAAACACCGCAACAAAACATTTGACAATAAATAGGAGGCATTCCATACCCTGGTTGGTCTGAGGCCAAGACAATGGCGGAGTTGAAAAGAGGATATCGCATGCCGAAGCCCGCACACGTCGCCAAGAGCCTGTGAGTTTTTGTCCACATTTTAAGAAAAGCAGCTGGGCTTTGTAAAGCCTTCTTTACATGTCCAGAAATGCACATAATTAGATGCACTCGGATTTCAATAAGCGTCACGAAGTGTCCCCTTGCTCTTCTCCCCAGCTTCAACATCCTCATGTCGTGGAATACCGCAAAAAAAAAGAAAAAAAAAAAAAAAAAAAAAAAAGAAAAAATAAAAAAAAACACAAAGTGTCCCCTAAATGCTGCTCTTTAAGCAAAGATTAACTGCTGCATATACCCAAAGCTAAAAATAACGCTAACCTTTATCTTTACCTTGTTGTTAAAAATAGGTTGCAATTGTTTAGACTTAAAGGGACGCTTCGTGTCGGATGTCAAAATTGGGCGTGCAGCTAGTTAGGTGCATTTCTGGATGAAAACCTAAGATTTATTTTTATTTTTATTTTTATTTTATTTCTTTTTTTATCATAGTGCACCCCAGGCAATATGTCTTATTAGAAGGAACAAATTTAGTGCAAACTTCATAGCAAAGAAGTAAACAAATGATCGTGGACTAGAGCAAATACTTGAAGATGTGGTTGGACACTTCCTAGCAACTACGTAATAAAGAGGGTCGGGATGGGGGTGCTGGAATCCCAGCTATCACCTCAATTTTCGCCCATTTCTCGGCTGTCAGCTCAATTTTTGGCCATTTTGCAGCTAATAGTTAAAACAAATCAACAATTCTCAGCTATCAGTAAAATATAAAAAAAAAAGCATACCGTGTTTTACGGATTGTCAGCTATCAGTTAACCCCCCCACCCCCCCTCCCCCTCCTAGATGTCCTGAGGCTTTCTGAAATAAGTAGTATTTCGCAAAAAAAGACACCCGTCAGTTTAATCATTTCTTAGGGGCGCACCCCCTTCTAAGAAAAATCCTCTATTCGCCCCTGCATTCGTTATATGAGTTGATACCGAGATTGAGTGAACTTATCTGAAAGCTAGCAACGAAATATCCAAGGTTGAAAATTTAATAATACTTTATATTTCCTTAATACAATCAGAGAGTAACTAATTGTGAAACAGTCGGTACTCTGCGTGACCATGTTCTTTTTTGAGGGTATGGATGGGGGGTAATTCTCCTCAAGATCCGTCCCTCGTATGACCTAATGTGGAAACTGATTGTGTCACGTGTTGCCAATTAAGCTGGAAACTGATTGATCTTATGAAACTGGGAGAGGTTCAATTGAGGCTTTAGAGTACTGTAAAGTTGATATTATTGAGAAAATATTCCGCATAGGGCTTATATACAGATGTAAAGTAAAAGCGTGTGAAAAACAAAAGAATGTCGGGGGGGGGGGGGAGGGGTAGAATGCATAAGATAAATAATAAGGCATAAATATTAATAAAACGAATGGTCTGATCTAATGAGCGAGTGTCAAAGTACAAAGAGTCTCAAGATATGTTAGAATAATTATGAGAATAAAAGGTCCGTGAACTTGCTACATTCCTATCAAGAGTTGATAGAGGTAGATTTGTAGTTAAGTATGTAAAATCCTTCGAACAGTCGTAGATTTGTGGGGTTGTTTTCTAGTACAATGGTTTTGATTTCGATGCTTTTGTAGACTTTGTTTTGGTACTTTGAGGTGTGTTACTTCACGGGAGAGTTATCATTGTTCAGGTGTTCTCTTACTCGATTGTGGATAAGGCGTGTAGTGCTCCCGATGTAGTGTTAGTTGCAGTTGTTACACGTGATTTGGTAAACAGCGTTGTGTAATAAGCACAATTTGGTGCTGGAGATAGGGCAGTAGGCTCTCGTGCATGTCCGTTCTGTAACGTAGATAGAGAGAGCTCGTCTGAGGGTGTGTAACTTGTACGCGACCCGTACTGGTATATTCTCTTTTCGGAAAATGCTAGTGATTTTGCAGTTGAAACACTGTGTTGAGAGGTCGAGGGTGTTTCTGATGGTTCTGGGAGTGCTTCGTTTGGTCTATAGTGCTTTCAGTATATTCGTTAAGGAGGAAGACGTCGTCAAACATATTTTGGTCCTTTGCAGCTTTTATTTTGCAAATGTCACAAGGTCGGCAATTTTGCGTCCGTGTGCCGTTCTAAATCCACCGCCGATCGAAAACAACATGGATCCTCCTTTAATTCTCGCGATTCCCGGCGTTTCCCCGGCAAAAGATCTAATGAGTGTTATGTAGGTGACGTTGCCGAAGACGCCCTGCGTGACAATAACGCGCGTACCTATGACGATGATGACTCTTACACTGGTAAATACGCGTATGCACTTGATGGTTGTTGTAACATTCCAGTCTTGATTAACGGTGTGGGGGTTGACATTGTTATTGACTCAGGTGCTTCTTGTAACACCATAAACGCTGACATTGCTAAGCAGCTTAAAGAAATCGGCACGCCCTTTAACGATTGTCGCCGTCTCATCCATCCGTATGGTTCTTCACCAATCCCTTGTCATCAGCTTGTATCAGCACCCATCCAGGTTGAAGGCCGCGAGCCTATTCAGGCTGATTTTCTCGTTATTCATGGTAACTCGTCCCCACTTTTAGGCAAAGAGACAGCCGAGAGGATAGGCGTACTTTCTATTGGTGTAAATCACCTTTCTTATAACCCTCCAATGTTGGAATCTAAGAAACTCTTCTCAAAGTACCCAGGCATAAGTGACGGGATTGGCTGTCTCAAAAACACTCAAGTAACACTTCATATTGACAACACCGTCCCGCCGGTCGCGCGCAAACATGATCGAACACCATTCCACATGCGCACCAAGGTAGCTGCTGAAACACAGAAGTTAGAACAAGAAGGTATTATTGGGAATGTCTCAGGTCCGACCGAATGGGTGTCAAGAATTGTTACCCCACCCAAAGCCAAGAGTCCTAATGAAATCCGACTCTGCGTTGACATGCGAAACGCGAATCGTGACATCTTGAGAACGAGACACATCACCCCAACTATCGATGAGCTCACAGCAGACCTCAAAGGCGCGACTCTCTTCAGCAAGCTCGACTTAAAATCTGGGTACCACCAGCTCGAGCTTCATCCGTCATGCCGATACATCACCACCTTCTCCACGCACGTGGGATTGTACCAGTATAAGAGGCTCAGTTTTGTAATCAACTCCGCCGCAGAGATTTTCCAACATACCATCAGACGCTGATAGCCGATATTCCCGGAGTACGAAATGTTAGTGACGACATCGTGGTTTATGGCAGAAACCAGAACGAATACGACGCCGCACTCGACAAAACGCAGACTTCGCGAGTCCGGCCTCACCGTCAATCCGACGAAATGCGAGTTCAACAAGACAAGCATCGAGTTCTTCGGGTACATATTCTCTGCAGATGGTCTCGCCCCCACCCTTGGGAAAGTTAAAGCGCTTCAAGACGCGACTGAACCTCGAAATCCGACTGAGCTGCGTTCCTTTCTCGGCATGGCCCAGTACAGCGCCCGTTTCATCCGGAACTTTGCCACCATCACGGAACCTCTTCGCAAGCTCAAACGCAGTGACGCAACCTGGAAGTGGGAGCAACCGCAGACTGATGCGCTCAACAGCGTCAAGGCAGCACTCTCTGCAGCCACAACAATGCCATATTTCTCACCATACAAAGAAACCAAGATCCTTGTAGATGCAAGTCCCGTTGGCACCGCAGGCATCCTAGTTCAAGACGACCAGCCCATAGCGTATGGTAGTCGTGCGCTAAGTGACGTTGAGTCTCGATACTCACAAACAAAGCATGAAGCTCTTGCAGTCGTATGGGCCTGTGAACATTTCGATATCTATATACGAGGTTGCGCATTCACGGTAGTTACTGATCAAAAACCGCTGGTGCACATCTGGAGCAAGTCACGCCCTCCAGTGCGAATTGCTCGATGGTCGCTCAGGCTCCAGCCCTATGACCTCACAATTATATTCCGACCAGGCAAAGACAACCCTGCATAATACATGTCCACACACCCCGCAACCAAGGACGTCCGGTCAAGTCGAGAAGAGAAGATCGCAGAGGAATACGTGGAATTAATTTCACAGACCTCTGTACCTAACGCAACCACACTCGAGGAAGTACGAGCCGCCACCACGAAAGACAAGGTACTTCAAACCGTTATCGGACTATGCAACACCGGACGCTGGCATGAAGTCAACAAGTACGACGTCGACCAGGCCGCACTGCGTCAATTCCAGAACGTCAGAGATGAACTGACTGTGAACCGTCATCGGAACTTGCTGCTCAGGAACACGCGAATCGTAATGCCTACGTCGCTACAAGCCAGAGCCGTACAAGTAAGACTAAAGCGTTGATTAGGAGCAAAGTTTGGTTCCCAGGCCTCGACACTGCAACTGATGACGCCGTAAGGCGTTGCATACCATGTCAAGCTAACACTACCAGACAACACACAGAACCTCTCAACATGTCGAACCTTCCACGTGGTCCGTAGATCAACCTCAGCATAGCCTTCTGTGGTCCTCATCCGTCTGGTCAGTACTTGATGATCATTACAGACGAGTATTCTCGTTTTCCTATTGTAGAGGTTGTACGCTCTACTGCTGCTGAACAGGTTATTCAAGTCGTGGAAAAAGTATTCTGCACCTATGGATATCCTGACGTTGTCAAAACCGATAACGGCCAGCCTTTCAACAGCCAAGTCTGGAGAGGTTTTCTTAAGACCTGCGGTATCAAACATCGCAAGATAACTCCCCTCTGGCCGAAGGCTAACGGTAAAGTTGAAAACTTCAAAAAACCCTTAATGAAGGCGATGAAGTCGGCCAAGATCCAAGGGCAGAGCTGGATCTATGCTATGCATCAGTTTCTGCGAGCATACCGCTGCACTCCTCATAGCATCACAGGGTTTACTCCATACCGTCTCCTGTTTGGTCACGACCCGCGAACGAAGATGCCAGATGCTGAATCATTCACTCATCCCGACGACAGTAATGTGCGTAAGCGCGACGCCGAGGCAAAAGGCATCAGGAAATCCTATGCAGACAAACGTCTACATGCTGAAGCAAACCCTATCAACGTAGGAGACACTGTTCTGGTGAAACAACCCCGCCTAAACAAACTTTCGACACCATTTAACCCAACTCCACTGGTAGTTACGGAAAGGAAAGGAACCATGGTCACCGCCCAACGAGGTGATGGGTCCAAGGTAACCAGAAATGTCTCCATGTTCCGCAGCATTCCCGCAAACGCTGATCCAGGAGAGCGACACTCGTGATGACAGCTGCGAGAACATCCTACCCCTCAAGAAAGAAACGTCCCTGTTATCCGGAAGAGAAGAGGAAATCTCGCTACATCCGCCTCAGTTCAGTATCTCCAGACCTAAGCGGACTGTCCACATGCCGAGGAGATTAACTGAAGAGATCTGAACTCTTAGTCCCTGTTATTGTAGATCATGTGGTGAACTTTTCAGATAACGTGTAGGCCCTTATGTGGTTCTCACAGGCAGTCGTATTTGGCAGCTTAAGATTTCGGAACATTGAAGACTTTGTTAGGTTAACGTTCAGATTTATTTACATGCTAGATTGTAGTGTCCAAGGAAAGGAGAAATGTAACATTGCAAGCATTGTGTGACTCTTGTAACGGCCCCAGCATGCTTTGGGGCGATTAGTAGCGGAACGAAAGACACGTGCAGCACTCGGAAGACAAAACTTATTTGTTGTATTTCTTGTTCACATTAAAGACATTGCAAACCTTTCCCAGTTTCATTTAAAATACTACTGAAGGACAACATCCAACGATTATTAATTGGCCTCAGCCTTGCAGTGTCCAAGCGTTCACAATTTAATGATAATTTACTAAAACAATTATTACATTCCCGCTTGTTGGATATGAGACTGGTTAAAGGCGACTCGGCGCTTTGCACCTTGTTGGCTATTTGCCGTCTCATATCCAACGCACGCTCATAGAATAATTTATTTTTTATTTTTTTATAATAACCCAAAAAAATTGCAGTCGTCCTAGTCAGTAACGGTTTTATGTAATTTTTAGAACATTTCTTTCGAGCTGTATTTGTTCTAAGTGAAAAACAAACAAACAAACAAAAACAAAGCGAGGTGACAGACGCTAACACCAACCCCGTATGGCCAACACCAGGTATGTTAGCTACGCCATGCTGATGAGACCCATCAATGTCGAAACAGCTATCCATGGCTGCTAAATGTTCAGGTGAAGTCCTTGTGCTTATGCGTGATGTGTTGTGACGGGTGGATGTCACCTTCCTTTTTTTTCAAATGATTTCAAATTTCTGGACAATTTCTATCTTGATTCAAATTATTTTCGGCCTCGTATAACAGAAAGCAGAGCAAGAGCAGTACTCCATTGTCTTCGCACCAAAATGCAAATTTAGTTGCGTTTTTTGTCTTCAAAAACTGTTTTCTTCTTTTCTATTTACAGTTCAATTTGCAGTTCTTTTAAATAAAAATTTTAAAAAAAGCCTCTTTTGTAAGTTAAATGTTGGAAGATGTTGGTAATAGCAGAACGTGTACGTCTTTTAATTTCCACTTCTTGCTTTAAGGTTTAGTGATTATTCACAAC
>NW_027179794.1:57500-62500 GCF_036669935.1 Montipora foliosa
TATACAAAAATTTGGTCAATGGAGTTGACAATGTAAATTGGCCACCATACAGAGATTCTAAAAGCTGACGTTTCGAGCGTTAGCCCTTCGTCAACTCCGTCGACCAAATTTTTGCATGGTTTACATTTGTATTACTTTCATCAACGTTGTTTAGAAATAATATAAAACCATGAAGAATCAAACTCATTGTTTCCTTGAAAACCCAGGGGTGATTGTAGTCTTGCTTGCTGTTATTACCAGTCCTCAGGTTAAGCCATGGCAATCAGAAGTGCTTTGTTGAACATCAATGCATCTTCCAATTGTAGATCATTGTAGTTAGTCGGACTCATCTTAACATTCTGCAGTAGGCTTCCCCAGTGTGCAATTCTCTTTGTTGAAGTTGTTAGAATGATTGGCTATCATTGAAGAGTGCCAGGTATCCTCAACCTCAGAAGGTGTTTTGGAGTTTTGTTCTAGCTAGAGGATTTAGTTTTGTGAAGGCATGTTCGTTTTGTTCTCTGTTCAGATAAGCATTTTTGTAGGACAAATGGTAATAAAATCCTGAGTGAATTTTTTTAAATTTCTCTAGGTTTTAAGAAAATTCAGATTTAATAAATTGATTCTGCATTTAGACAGGCCATCTACTACTTGAGAGCTCATGGATGAAATATCTCGTTTCAGTCAGTCACTGTTTTCATCTCTTACATCTCAAACTACAACATTTTTTCTTTGATTCACATGTCTTGCTGATTTTGTTTTTTCTAAAATATTTGCTGATATGAGTAGCAACCTTCAAGTTAGCTTTTGCCTCTTTTCTTTTCTTTAAATTTGGTCGATGCCACTTTTGAACCGCTTCGGTGTACAGGTTAAAGACAAAAGCAGCCTTTTATGTGTTATGAAGTGTTCCAGCTGTAAAAGTATAACATGACAACAGAGACCACACTTTCCCACAGCACATTCGCAAAAACCTTTCTTAGGAACATTGTCAATGAACAATAATATGCTTGACTTGATAAATAACTGACTACCATCTTTGAAAACCTTGTTGGTTTTCATTCGTCTTGAAGTAAACATTCGATGAGCTTTGCGAAATTGTCCTATCATTCCCTATCGTCTATTAGACTGATAACTCCTGATAACGTCTTTTGAAATCTTGGGATAGAGGGAAGTATTGCATTTCCACCCAGCTGTTGGTAGTGGGATCTCCTGTCTCGAAAGGGCTGTCGCCTTAAAGCTCGTCTTGACAGAGATTGTCGAGCAAAGCGGGGTTATCTTTAAATGGTAATAATTTTTGAAACAATAAGCTCACTTTTAGTCCCGGAGACTATTACAAAGTTCTGCCAAGTTTTTTTGTGTTCAAGACAATCATCATTTATTATTTTTTTAATGCTCCAAAAACCATTTTGGGCGAGTCTTCTTTCATATTTCCGCCATCTTTTTTCACTTCCGTCTGGCAAAACTGATAGCTAGTGCCAGGCTCCCACCAACCTCGTTCCCAGGGTCTTCTCGACTTTCAATATGGCGGCGGGTCTTGAGAAGACCATGGCACAAAGTGAACTAAAAAGGTCGCTGATTCGTGCTTTTCTCACATGAAGTCTAATTGGTATAATGTCGAAAGAAAGATGGCGGCTAGTGATGTGAGCCAGAAGAAGAACAGAATTCGTGTTTAAATCATTTTCAAAATTGTAGCTGTTCCGTAAGAAGCAGCCGCAAATTAACAAGCATAACAGTCAAAAATAACTCGCCGTTTTTCTACGTTGCACGGTGATCTCCATCAGGCGTCCATTCCAATTAAAGCTACGTTGGCGTTTCACGACCTCTGGCATAGCGATCGCTCTATATATAGAAGGATAAAATGGCGTTTGAAAGACGTAACGGTAATTAAGTGATTTTATTTCGTACGTACCTTTACGTTTTGGGTCATTTTGGCGTCTCACAATTGTAATTCCTTGACGCGAGTATTGTTGCTGTTGTTCAAGGTTTTCACCATGTCAGATTGTGTTACAAATTATAAAATTGTTCAACGGGGTTCATAGACTATTGATGTGGTTGATTTAGCAGTTGCATGTGGCGCTGTTGACTCGTGTGACAGCTGCAATGAAGGCGGGTCTGTTAAATACAGGTCACATTCCACAGGTCAAGACTAGACGTCGCTGCTCCAATAATCAACAAGTAAGCCAAAAGTTTCCACGGGGCCTGAAACAACATTTTTGTTGGGTGATTAGCGCTAGCAGACACTTTTGGTGTTGTTTTTGTCTGCAGCACGGTGACATGTACACTCACCTGTGGAATGTGACCTGTGTTTTATTTTAATAGACCTGCAGCTGCAGTAATCCATATTCTTTCCCATCCCTTCCACACTCTTCAGCTAGTGGTGCACAGAGAGATCTAGCTCGGTCGGTTTTCATCATTGCCTTTTACCTCCATTAACAAAAAATATTAATCTCCTCACCCCAAACAAAGTGCATGTCATTTTTGTAATTTTCCACGAGGGTTATTTAAGATTGTGAAGTGTTAACAATAAATATTGTTCCTGAAAATAATTGTAAGGCCTTTCATTATGGTCTTATTGACCTGTCAATTCGCTAACGACTTCCATTTTTGCTACTTCTGATTTAAAAATATAAATATGTATATTAAACAGTATTCTTTAATTTTGTACACATGACTTTTTTAGCATCACACTCCTGTGAGTTTTCTTGTACTCCAACAACTTTTATTCCTTTTCAAAACATGCTTTGAAAATATTCTCTAGCATTGCTCAAATTGTGGTATTTATGATTACAGTCTGAAGACGTGGTACATCGAGTGATTTCGGGGAAGATTGCAGACTGGACAGGGGGATTGGGAAATAAAATTGAAGGTGACAAAGCACAGGACGCTTCATCTATTGACACTCTCAACAAAGAAGGACAAAAATGTGGACGCAAACTCTCTGAATGGTTAGAAGCCTGTCAAGGAATATTAACCATTAAAGAGAAGAACATAATGATACTTGTCTACAAATACCTAATTTTCCTTCAAATGCCACAGCATAAAATTTCAAATTCCGTTTTCTGTGAATCTTCCATTACTTGTGTTACATGTGAACCTAGGAAGTTACCAGTACTAGCTTTAAAATAACTGGTTCCTGGAAAACCCAATTTACTACTACAACTCACCAGTGCGAAGATTGTTTACACTACTTATTACCACGAAGTTTGTTGGCAGTTGTCGTACCCAGATTTCTCTCACCTTATTCCCTGCCGCCATTTTGAAAAAAAAATGCATATTTGTCCGTTCTGGATGGACAAACTCGATCACGCGATCTGCTGCGTGCCAGGGTCTTCTCAAGACCCGCCGCCATATTGAAAGCCGAGAAGACCCTGGGAACGAGGTTGGGCTCCCACCGTATGAAATCAGGCAATGGAGAAACGTCGCGAGTCTTTCTTAATTTGGACCTTTTTTTTTATTTTTTTATTTTTAATTCCAACTTTATTGAACATACACACGTGCAGTTAACATTCACAAAAGACAATCTGCAACACTAACAAACACTACCACTTAAAACTAACAAAAAAGAAACCTCATACAATAAAAACTTTAGAGCGCAATCAGTTGAGTACAACAGAGTTTCATTCCGTATTTAAAAGAGACGAAAAAACAGACCATTTTGTTCTGAACAATTTTTCTTTTTGGCCCATTTTTGACCGGAATTTTAACCTTCAAATGGGTAAAAGTTTCAATTATATTAAATGTTATGTTTTTTTCATGATCCGAGGCGATCCGAGTTGATCCGAGTTGATCCGACCCGGACTGGTTGTCCGAGTTGATCTGATCCGACTTTTGTACCTGCCTGTCTTTAACTTTCCTCATAATAGTTTCTCAAACATTTTCGAGCATCCATAAACAAGTCCTAGTATAAACATAATTCTCCATGGCTAAGGTTTATCAGTGAGCTTCAAACACAGAATTAAAAATTAGGATGAAAAGAAGTGACAGCATGTTATCAGCTGTTTAGAGAGATAGAGAAATGTGATGTGGCTCAACAATTGGAACAATGGACAGAAGTGATGGCTGAGAGCTCAAGTTTTTGAGGAAAGGTGTTACCTTGAGAACCAGTAGTGAATGGAGATAAACGAACAGATTGGTTATGTGAAACAGCCATTTTTGAAGCTCTTGAAGTTCTGGATTATAATTGGAATCTTAAACACTCATAGATAATAATTATTAAATTGTTTGCAGTAAAATTGACAGATGTGCTGAATTCATCAGGCTCATACAAATGGGAATCTTTGTTGCGTACAAATTCAATTTACACTCAAGATTTCACTAGTTGGAGTCACATGCTACATGAATAAAATGCTGCATGTCATAGTCTTAGTAAGGTGACCAGCAAGTTGATATGAAGAAAAACACTCGTGATCATTAAGTTTTTGATATCCATTTATTGTGAATACAGTTGCTGACCATTTCCTCATACTTCCGAATGACTAACAAATTAAATTATATTTTAGTTGTATACTTGTAAAAGTTTAAAAAGCTTGGAGAAAGGAATACTCTTTGGTGTGTCACTCTTAACATTGCTTTGTTCCCTGGGCCTGGTCTAGTCAGACTTACTAATTTCCTGTTGTCATCTTGTAATCAATTTTCAACCTGAATAGTCTGATTCTTTGGAAATGAACACAGAGAAGGGGGAACTAAATTTCTTGTAGGTGATAAGATCATTCTTACAGATTGAGAGAGGTGTACAAAGTTCAAGATGGCAGCTTGTTCAAGTACAACGTGGGAATCATAGACCTTGCTATGCCCTTAGCCAGTGCTTATTTATTTCAGTTCCCTAGATTTAGTTCCCTGGAAATTTGGGCATGTGCTGAAATTCAAACCTTAACTTGCTATCTTGCTTTAGTTCCCTGAAGCTAACTCCATGTAAGCTAAGTAATTTTCAAATGGAAGGTGCTCCATGCAATACACGAAACCAAGAAGAAGACTTTCAACGGTATGCATGGACGAATACACGTGATAAGCTGACTTACTCTCTC
>NW_027179794.1:67500-75000 GCF_036669935.1 Montipora foliosa
GGTTTTGAGCGAGCCTAGATGTTGTTAACCCTTTTACCGCCGAAGGCTTCCTCATTGGCAAATAAAATCGTCTGGCGTTAGACAGAGTAAAATCTATAAGTGTCAATGGCCGGATGGCAGTGAAAGGGTTAAAATAAACTGTTGTTGTAAACTGGAAAAACCAAATTGAAAGCAATTCTTGCAAAAAGAATCATGGCTGTTTCAGTGCTTTTCTGACACGATTTATTTCATTTTCTCTTGTTTTTATGTTGTTGTTTTTTTCTATTACTTTTATTTTTTTATTAATAAATACGATTTTTTAATTATTTTTTTGCATTGTTCAGTTTCAATTCAGGGTATTTTAAAAATATTTGACATGCTCGATAAACCCATTCATCATTTTGTTTCTTATGCTGACAATGATTCTTGAAAGGGAAATTATCTTGTCAGGTAGTGATGTTTGCTGTTCCGCAATGTCAAGTCTCAATGAAAATAAAAGAGTTTGCTGTTAGCATCATTTTTATGGTAATAACAGTCGTCATTGTTATTTTCAGAAATTTCAAACCGTTGGCAATAAGCTGTTTGTCGGTTGCGTAAACCTGCTTGAAGCCAACACCGTGCATTTTTCACAAAAATAAAAATCCCGCAAAACTTTGCTTTGTCCACAGCTCTAAGAAATCGAGAGAGCGAATTCCATGCCTTTCCTTGTTGATATCTTTTTCGTTACAACTAATGCTTTTCATTAATAGGCCAGAATTACTACCGGTATTTTAAAGACGTGCGCTATAATATTATAATTGGAGTAGGTCGCTGAACAAACATTACGAGTCACATTTAACAGGTTTAATTGTTCTCAATCTTCTCTGTTAATGTGCAACCAGAAAACCCGGTTGCAGCTAAACTATTTGTAATTTTTTATTGTATATATTTTTCGTCTTAGTACATGACTTGTTTTTCTTTCCTTTTTGTTTGAAAGAAACGTCATACGGTATACGTGATAGAACAGATCAGTCACAATTTAATGAAATGCCAATGACGCAAAATTTAATAGGTAAATTATCCAAATGCATCGAGGAACTGGTATCGTATGGTCTTCATGCAGAGCAGCTGTCCTATCTGTGGTTACTTACAGATATATTCATTTTACGATGAAGGAAGTCTTGTTTCTTTGGGTTGTTCAAATTTGTGAGCTCTGCCTCACCTTTGCTCAAGGCACCACCCAAGGTAAGACACAACAGAAAATTGTTGCGGAAAATTTAATTTAAAATTAATTGCAATTTTTTAGAACATTTCTAGGGAAGCCACACAGTACATTAATAAGAGGCCTTATTTTTCTGGGCGCAGTGACACTGTTTTAATTGACGCCTTTTTGAAGGATTAATTCATTGAAACTCCAATAACTAATAAAAATTGGTATAATAATAGGTTCGGAGGCGAGGAAATAGCCTTGGTGTTAATGTTCTAGTTAAGACATTTAATTGGGCATTTTATTTTGAGAATAGTTGGGAAATAAGCGAAAGTACATCTGTCGGTGAAATACAACTCAATTACTCATCTCATCTAAACGACTACAAAGCAGCCTGGAGAGTTAACTGTACGGTGGCCCAGAAGGCTCAAACGCAAACAAAAAAGCACAACGCAAATAAGAAAGCAAAACGCAAGTAAAGTGATTTGGAGTCCATGTATGAAACCATGAAATGTCCTGAGCCCGTAATTCCTATGTATGTACGGCCATGCCCACTAATGCAATAAGTGTAGTACCAGTAGTAGCTGTAGTACCCGTAGTAAAGTCGCACGTATAGTGCTTGAACTTCATTCAATGGATGGATCATCGTGGAATTCTTTTAAACCTGGACAATCGATTTTCGGATACATTCTTGTTTACCATGTTGAACTGCGACTCGCTCGATCTTGCTGCTCGATCGCCGTTTGTGCTGGAACTACAAGTTTTCCAATTAGTTTAAACTGTGTTTTCACTTCATTCCACTTCATACGCCCATGCTAATTAAACTAGAATCAAGTTTACTACTCCGTTATTCACCGCGATTAATCGACGAACTCTCGCCTTTACTGCACCAGGTTGCTGAATTTGTTTTGGAACTGATTTTGAACACTGGACTGGACTAAGGATTATTTGGAACAGCAAACTTTGCTTTTTATCGGATTGATTTGTAAATATTGACTGGAATGACCTAGAAATATTGTAAACCTTAGTACTGACATGGAAAAATTGTAAAACTTTAGAAAAAATAAATAAGGCGGGCGACTATATGAATATGTTGCCGGTAAAATCTGTGCTCAAGTTCAATCAGTTTTTACCTAGGTTAAATTGGTGATCCTCATTTTTTCTTAGGTTGGATATGCACTCTAACGAGTTTGAAGCAGCTATCAATCCCCCAAATATGAAACCACTTATACCTTACCTCACGTTCTTTCTAAAGCATCTTAACATATCTTTATAATGTACCGAATAATGTTATCGGTTTTTGTATTTCATACACTTATCCGTTCATTCTCAACATTACAACATATTAAGCAGGAAAAAAAGAACTGTACTATGCACTTACAACGATACTAGACCTCGGACCCTCCTGGCCCCAGTTCTTCGAAGGGTGGATAGCACTATCCACTAGATAAATCACTATCTAGTGGATAACTCAATGGTTTTTGCTAGTGTTTATCCGCTGGATAACGATTTATCCGGCAGATAGCGTTATCCACCTTTTGAACAACAGAAGCAAGATCTGTACTCCTGTGGCTTCTCCACTTCTCTACAACGACGAACATGCTCACCCCAACACAGTTGTTTGCAAGTTACTTTTCTATGACAAGTCAATTGATATCCATTTACAGTAACCAAATCTAATCCCAACCTGATCCTAGTTTTTCTTAAGACTAGTTTAGGCTCTTCAATTGATCTGAGTGCATCTTCATCCCGGAAAAATGAGTAAAACCGGATTCAACCTGAGAACGGATTTTACTGGCAACATATTCATATAGTCTAAAAGTAGAAAAAGTGTAGTCGCTTTCATATCACTGATGAAGGCTTAAGCATTAGCCGAAACCTCTGTAGAAAAATATCAAGAGTCAGTGGCAAACCTTTTCCCATAGAACTTATTCATATAGTCACCCGTCTTTAAGCTATTTATAACCACAGATACCCTTTTATACCTCTGTATAGCGTTGTATTCCCTTGTATACCTCTGTATACCCTTGTTTACTTGTATATATTTTGCGGGGAGAGCGATAACGGCTGAGGGAGCAATTCCCATTGGATGGAAAAGTAGGTGAATTTAAATCATTGTGTTTAACAATAAAATAAAACAGCCGTTTGAAGGAGACCAAAGTTCCAGCCGCACTTGAAAACACTGTCATCCAAACTTTGTTTTTAAGTTAGCACAAACAGAAAAACGCTAACCTCATTTTGACACGAAAATGCTTTACTTTTGCCATAAAAACTATCCAGTTAAGCTTGCATATTATAAAACATAATGAATTCATAAAGGCCACCTTTTCCAACAATTTTTTTTGAAACAAACAACATATTTGCTATTAGAGGCAAAAACCCCTTCCTATTTCATTACGTGCGTGAAGAGAAAAAACCCAATCGTGTCAAATATGCGCAATATTACAACAAACTAAAAATTCAGGATCAAACCGTTTCCATGAAGAACCTTTTCCTTGAATAATGAAGCACAAAATAGACGACAAGCTTTCTTTCAAATAATTCTTGGCTGTCACATTTCCAATTTTTTTTTTTTTTTTACCTGAAGACTGTGCAGAGTTGATCACAGATCCACTTAAGGTGTTTGATTCGTTCTCTGTCTTTGTTGAACCCATAAGTTACCAGAGAATTTTCCATTTGGTTTCAGTGTTCTGCATAACAGCACACTTTGATTTCGGCTCGATGGGCGACAGATTGTTGTCGAAGTCCATTATTCGTCGCTTTTAAGATTCCACCGCCTGTCTTGTTCGGTATCCAAATGACTTGCCATTATTGAGCTTCATAAGGGTATATTTTGTTCAAAGATCCATTAAAACACCATTCGCGTTACATGACTTTCGACGCCATTGTCGGTTAAGTTTATCATTCTACTGTGTCCACCAGAGAAATCCGTCTACGCATTTCCACTACCCTCTCTATCCTAAGAAAATACGAGCAGAAGGCTCTATGCACAAAGACACCACTTAGCAGGGGAGTGACAGGCAAGACTTTAACCGACACGGAAAAATAATAATAACAAAAAAAATAAAAATAATAAAACAAACAAATGAAACGCAGTTCCCGACAAGGTTTGCCATAACCCTACCCGAGTAATGAGAAAAATCCATTGTTTTCGCTCATTTGCATTACGTTCGGCTCATGTGAAATGCGACCTTTAAAACGGGCCTAAATATAGAATACTTACTTTAAAAAGTATTAAAAAATAGTAATCAATGAGCTAGGCATTCTTTAATTATATTTTAATTGTGTAAGAAACTTACCCATCACAATGACTGAGCGCAGATTCATACCATTAAAGGGAAGGACGAGTGGTCATGAACAAAATCCAAAAAGAAAGCACTGTTCACATTTCCGCGATAGATACCAATATCTAAGAGGCCTGCTGTAGATGCTATGGGAATGGCTGAAATGCGTGGACCCCAGTCAACATGTGCGTGCTCAACCTCCGCTTGCATTCCCTGAAAGGTGCGGCCGTATTTTCTGCTGATCCGCTTGTCCTACAAGCAGAATTACCCAAACGAATGAACGAAACTTTCATTTCTTATACAGATAGATTTGAATTTTAAACTTTAACCATTTAGCCGTTACTTCAAAAAGTGGAGCACGTGTGCCCGTAATACTCAGTTGACCAGCAGTTTTTGGAATGAGGAGGAAGTTAGTAATACGTACCTTACCATAAAGTCTGAAACAAGAAAAAAAATTACAATCAGGTTCCTGACCCATACTTACTAATGTAGGCCTTGGTGTCAAATTCACATAATGCCGCTAACAAGATAAGGCGGGAAATTTGAATAACATTATCGAAATGATTCATTCTAATCATTGGTAGGAATAATGGTTGACGGATGATTACTACTTCTGAAAAGCAGCAGAAAAAATGTGTCTTTTGTACTGTAAATTAGTCACTTGTCAACTTGTGAAATCCACTCTCGTCTGCAAACACTAGCAAATAGGGATCAAACAAACAAATATATTCCCAGTACATTTCGCGACGCTCGTTCTACCTCTGCAGTGCAATCTGACGAACCTGTAAAGTTGACGTAACAGTGATATTAATGACTAATAAATCAATCAAGTTCATTTATTTGCGATGATTACCTTTTTGCGTGATTCCATTTCGCTTCGAGTAGTAATGAATAGAAGAAAGCAGCGAATTTTGAGCCTGTACTTCTATGAATTTCATCGAAACTGTTGTTTAAAGGTCCGTACAAACGCTCGCAACGTTGTTGGCCAACAAGACGAAACAATGTTGGGCCCAACATGTTGCGAGCGTTTGGACACCATGTTGTGTGTTGTTGCGACTTGTTGGAAGTTGTTGGATGAAGTTTTAAATTGGTCAAACTTCAGAGCCAACAAGTGCCACATTTCTACTGTTTCGCCATCATCGAAGCGTGGTCCAACATTGTTGCGTTCGTTTGCACAGCACATCCAACAATGTTGCGCCGGCGCACGCGCACTACATGCCACGTATCCACACAAATACTTGCGAACAAGAAATCAACATAGCGTCGGAGATGGAAAACGTCCCAGAGTCCTTTGTATTCTCATCTAAAGTCCCAACATGTTGTGACTTGTTGCCAGCGTTTGCACACATCGGCTAACACCGCGCAACAAGAGACAACATTATTGGGCCCATCAATGTTGCGTGTTGTTGCGAGCGTTTGCACGGGCCTTAAGGTCACAGTTGGTTTTTCCAATATTGCCTCTATAATGGTAAGTTCTCCGTGCGTCTGAAACTGTACAACATTATTGGGCCCAACAATGTTGGGTGTTGTTGCGAGCGTTTGCACGGGGCTTAAGGTCACATTTGGTTTTTCCAATATTGCCTCTATAATGAGAAGTTCTCCGCGCGTCTAAAACTGTACACTTTCAAATGGTCGCCCCATCCTTTGTGGGTAGAGGAAGGGTAGAGGCTATTAGAAATGAAATAGGTTTGCAAGTAGCGCCGTAGCGTCCACTTGGATATTCCGAGATAGGAACAGGTTTCTTCCTCTGAATGCCCTCAAAAAAGGCAAACCCAAATTACCCCCCAACGGAGGTCTTCCGAGTACGGCGCTGGTATTTTGCGAACTGAGCTCGCTCCCATTACGCAGCGGAGGCTATGAAACATGGATCATGCGTCATGGATCACTTGAACAGCCTTAATTTAAATAGGTGCACACTAATGAAGATTAATTTTGTACCTTATGCATAATTATTTCCATATACACTATATTCAATATAGAAAGCGGCTTTCTAGGGGTAGAAATGGGAGCTCCGCTTTTAGGCTTGGCTAAATGTATATATTATCTCATTTTTAGAGTACCATTATTACGGTCAATAAATGGACAAAGTTTGAAAAAGAATATTGCGTTGGCTCCTTTTTCGGGGAAATGGCCTTAATGGCAATAGCCTCATTTACACTAGTAAGTTTTTCTTGACAGGTTTTCCTTGGCAGTGTAAATGGAAAAATATGACAAGTTTTTCCTTGGCCAGTGTCCTTGTTCAAAAACTCGCATGCTAGTCTTTATTATGGCTCAGCTTCATAAACAGGAACAAGATTCGTGCATTGCTCGAGCTTACGTGCCATTTAACATAATAGAGACACCTGTCAAGCTTCCCACTTTAATTGCGACATAGTTTTTGAGCAAGCCTAGATGTTGTTAACGCTTCAGTTACCGCCGAGGGCTTCCTCATTGGCAAATAAAATCGTCTGGCGTTATACAGAGTAAAATCTATAAGTGTCAATTGCCGGATGGCAGTGAAAGGGTTAAATTAAACAGTTGTTGTAAACTGGAAGAACCAAATTGAAAGCAATTCTTGCAAAAAGAATCATGGCTGCTTCAGTGCTTTCCTGACACGATTTGTTTCATTTTCTCTTGTTTTTTTTTTTCTCTTGTTTTATTTATTTTTTTATTAATAACTACGATTTTCTAACTATTAATTTTTTTTTTGCATTGTTCAGTTTCAATTCAGTGTTTTTAAAAATATTTCACATGCTCGATAAACCCATTCATCATTTTGTTTCTTATGCTGACAATGATTCTTGAAAGGGAAATTATCTTGTCAGGTAGTGATGTTTGCTGTTCCGCGATGTCAAAACTCAAATGAAAATAAAAGAGTTTGCTGGTAGCATCATTATAATGGTAATAACAGTCGTCATTGTCATTTTCAGAAATTTGAAGCCGTTGGCAATCAGCTGTTTGCCGGTTGCGTAAACCTGCTCGAAGCCAGCACCGTGCATTTTCCACGAAAACAAAATCCCGCAAAACTTTGCCTTGTCCACAGCTCTAAGAAATCAAGAGAGAGAATCCATG
>NW_027179794.1:92500-110000 GCF_036669935.1 Montipora foliosa
AGTCCTCTTGTCAGCCCATTGAAATGATAATGGTTGAACATTTGTATCCAAATCAAACTCATTTCATTTGAGTGGTTTCAATGGAAGATTTGGTTTGAAGAGGAGAAAAAGAAAAAAAAGTCGTAAAAGAACTTTTGCCACGAACATGGTAATTAGCCATGTTTTTGTCACTTAATTTACATCTTGTTGGCTTGTGATAGTACCTGGTTTGCCCACCACCCAGAATACCGCGTATTGTTGACTTTTTCCTTGCACCCGATTTTTTTAGTTCACAAAGTGATAAGCACTGAGTCTACTACTCACGTCGAAGAACAGAATGTTGTCGAGCACATACATCAGTGTTAATGTCCTTTTGTCTGCGTCGACCCCAAATCAGCCAGTAATACCAGTGTTAAATCGTAAGGAGTCTAAGATGCAATCCCATAAAGGCTTCAGTGCCCAAGCAAGATTATCTATCTGGTGATCCATGTTTTCTTCACAGTGCAATTGAAGGCATGGTTTCACGACTAACAACTAGCAGAGATTTGATTTTAACTCGGCCCAATCTTCCCACATTGAACGTAGTCAAGTTCTCTGGTGATGCAAGAGAATATTTTAGACTTAAAGCTCGCTTTCATGAAATGGTTGACTCTCAGAACATTTCTGAAATTCAGAAAATGTCATGCTTATTGCATTGAACTGAACTGAACTGAACTTTCTCGATGGCCAAGCTAGACATGCATTGACTGGATTTGAAGATTTGAGGGAGTGCCTGGAGTTTTCGGTCGACCACATGTTGTAGTAAAGCGTGTGTTGATACATCAGCCGTAGAACTAAACATCTCAAGTAGTGATAGACAAAGCCTGCGGGAATTTGCTGATCGTTCAAGAACTTTTTATGAAACTTTGTACTCAATAAACGCTGAACATGACCAATTTGGCAAAAATGTCCGAAAGGTTACCAATTGTACTTCAGGTTGAGTAAAGAAAGGAAGCTCCTCGTACTAGAGAAAACGGAGGGTTCCCAAGTCTTAAAGATCTAGTAGAGTTCATAGAAAGGCGGGCTGAGGCAAGCAATGACCCCATATTGGGCAAAGATGGTGAAGTAAACAGGAACTTTGTGAAACAAACAGTGAAGGATAACAGGCAAGCCCGGCCCTTTGACCCCGCAGCAGAAGGTGGATTGAGAGTGACAACATTTGCAACGCAGCTTGGATCGATCACATATTCAAGAAAGCGAGTCTGAGAACACCCAAGGTAGACGTTCAACATTTCAATGCCAAGAGGTACCCCTTTGGCTGAGAAATGCTACAGCTGTGAAGTCTGCCATAAAATAGAACATTGACCTGATTTCACCATCAAGTCTGTAAGGCAAAAAATGATTTTTTGCAAGATACAAGGGACTTTGTTTCAACTGTTTACAAGAGGGACATTTTCCTGTTGAATGTAAATCGGCGTTTCGATGCAAGCCTTGCCAGAAAGCGCATCATACTTTCCTGCACAAATCAGCAGAAGAACGTTGGGATACAAGCATAGGCGATGTCGGAAACCAAGCTGTTAAATAGCCAGCTAATGTGAGTCAATAACTACATTTCCAGGTGATGACACATATTCTACAACTTTAAAGGCAAGGATTACACTACAAGTTGTGCCCAGTGAATTACTGAGTAAGGAAGGACACTCTGTTTGAACGTACACATCGACTGGACACCGGACGTGAAGAAACGTTTCTCTCTAGGTTTATATTCACAGAAACGTAGAGATTGACAAATAGGATACCTTTGCTGTATGAACATTGCTGAGAGAGTCTGCAGTAGGGGTTGGTCAAGTCGACGTTGAAGTACAAGCAGCTGGTAAACGTGACAGTCGCATTCCGTGATGATAAAAAAAAAAACGTGAAGGTTATTGATAATCTCAGCATCAATACAACAAAGGCAAAAGATTTATCAAGATGGCCCCATTTAAAGGACATTGTAATTCCTGAAGTAGATTTGAAACAGGTGACCATGCTGATTGTTGCAAATGTTCGTAAAGTCCAGGTGCATGAAGAATATCGTATAGGGAGAGCAGGAGAACCGTATGCTGTTCGCACTGTACTGGGATGGGCTGTGCTTGGGCCAGTGAATGGTCTATCCTCCTTAAACTCACAGAAAGTAAATATAATTTTTTTAAAGCATGGAAGTCAACTGTCAGATCGGCAAATGGAGCAGTTTCTTTGACTTGAGGGCATTGACATTGACAATAGATGAAAGAAGGGAATGTGAATTGAAGACCAAAAGTCGTTGGACAAGATGAAGACTTCTGTTCGTCTAGTAAACGGACACTATGAAGTTGGAATGTTGTGGAAGAGTGAAGACCCGTGGTCACCAGACAACAGGCAAATGACCGAAGCACAGTTGCAGTCTCTGAAGAGAAAGCTCAAATGTGATGAAACCTTTCATATAAATTACAGTAACTTTATGGATAACCTTGTCAGCAAAGGATATGCCTAGTCCTGTTCCGAGACTCCCACTTACCACGCCCTGAAAATGGGCCTGAAACCCAGGCGGGAAAAGAGAGAGTCCTGTATTACTAGCAGGCGCATGCTCGGAATGAGCCACTCATATTGCATCAGATGCCAGGCTGGATATGTAAATAAAGGGAACCTTGAAACTCCGACAAAAAATTGTATATGAAAATTACTGTGTGATTCGCAGTGTCAGTAAAGAGAACATCTAAATTAAGCCTCGTCGTGACCAAACGAGGAGCAAAAAGCCCGATCGCAGTGATGTTGGAAAATTATTGCCGAATACATGTAACGACTGAGAGAAGATCGCAATAAATCGATGCAAAGGCTAAACTAGTAAATAAAGCATAGGATTTCACTAAGCGACAAAACAGCTCGGAGTCAGAATTTCATATTATCTGCAGTACCTTACCTGTCACAATGAGTTTCAGAAGGAAAGTGTTTTTAAGTAACAGCAATAAAAGTAAGGTAACACACGCTTTTAAGTAGCATATTTCATCCTTATTAATTAATATTCACGAACAAATTTTGACCAAAAAAAAAAAAAGAATCGTGACAATTAACGTCGAATAATCGATGTTTGACTGCACAAAAACATGTAGAAATTTAATAGGAACATTATTGCTTCATCATTGCGTTATCAGCACTGGTATGTAATGAAACAAATAGTCCAGGTTGTGATTCAATTTCGTTTAACTTTTTATCTAACTTTATAAGGAATAATGTTTAGTTTTTCTGTCATGCAATCGTCTTTTAGTTTTTCCGATATAAAAATCATTGCAGCTCAACAGGCAGCTCTACATAAAACCTTAGCCATTTGGCCACGGCCCTAAGTCTGTCCTTGTAAGGAAAGGAAGATTTAATGCGACAAGTGCTTTGATAAATTATTCTAAGGAAAAATTAATAGTCTGAGTAAATTACTCTACTCTAATTACTCAAAAAAAAAAATCTCTGTTTGTCACCGGTTTTTGTGTATTATTCCTGATAAAACTGAGAGTATTTACGACATCTTTTACCTGACTGTTTTATATTGGGTATCCAAACAATTTGTCCCCGATTTTGAAAAAAATTGATAGGCCTAAACTCCTGAAACAATCACAGTTTCAATAATTACTGTGCAACTCAAATATATGTTCACTGTATCAGTGCAATTATCACATAACTTGATCGACAGAAGTAATGAAAAATAAATAATGAACAATAAACAAGAGTTGCAGCAAGAGATTTATTAGTCTTCGTTGAGCGATTCACATTCACGACTTACATACAGTCTATTTGTCAAGGAGTCTCGGGAGAGCAATTAAATCAAAATTTGATATTTTTCTGCGCCAACATCATGTTGCTGTTCAGTTTGGTTTCAGGCACGAAATTCCATACTTTCGTATGTCATCCATCTGATCTTCCACGATTGGGACTCACGATAAGAAGGACTGATTTACAATTAATATCGGACTCGGATCGAAGAAAATCGCAAACATATTAAAGGACCAACCATGTAGCAAACAGAATTCCCAAATCCTGTTGGAAGTTTAACAAAACCATCATTACCCGTAACGACTGCATGAATAGCTTGCAGTTGTTCCGCCTTAGGCACATTCTTAAATTCGAGATGAGTTGCCTCCAGAAACTTGGCGTTATAATTTCCTTTCACATTATCCAGTGTAAAAGCACTCGGAATACAATATGCCCAAATAAGGAATGTTTTTCCAAATATGGTTTTTTCCCTCAGTTTTGGCGTCATTCCGAGCATGCGCCCGCAAGTAATTCAGGACTCTCTCTTTTCCCGCCTGGGTTCCAGTCCCATTTTCAGGGCGGGGTAAGAGGGAGTCCCGAAACAGGACTAAGGATATTCCAAGAAGCTGACTGCTGCGAGTCGAAGCAGAAAGACTTGGTACTTGCCTCACCATGAGGTATTTCACGTGCAAAAGAAAGACTAGATTCGTGTTGTGTTTGACGCGGCAGCCCTGCACGATGGAGTGTCACTTAATAGCTAGCTTCATCAAGGTCCTGACCTTACGAACAGCTTACTGGGTGTTTTGCTCACAACATCAACGTGCACTTGTTGCCGATATTGATGAATGTTCAATCAGGTCAAGGTACCGACTGAAGACGCTGATGCCTTAAGATTGCTTTGGTGGGAAGACATTAATCTAGAGTGGCCGTCAGAATTCCAGATGAACAATCCCATCTTTGGTGTCACAGACTCGCTTAGTTGTGCCAATTTCTCCCTGAAAAGAGCTGCAGAAGTTAACAAAGAAAACCTTAGCGAAGACGCTGGGAATGCTATCGAATGGGGTTTTTATGTAAATGACTTTATCAAGTCGGTGGAAACAGTAGAAGAGGCAAAGTCATTAGCAAACGAGGTAACAAGTCTACTTAGTGAATTCGGATTTAGACTAACAAAAAGGATGAGCAACAGTCGAGATGTCCTGTCCGTGATACATGGGAAAGAAAAGCTGGCGCAAATTTATGTAAAGGCTTCAAGAACTGAGCGAATGAAAAACTCCTTTGCAAGAATCGGAGTGTGGATTTCTACATAATTACCCACTGTCAGGCCAATTTTGAGCCATGTGCTGTTTGAAATGATCGCACGCCTATAACTTTTTGAAATCATGGGTCTACTCGTGTCAGTTTTAGCACTATTAGCCACTTATAAGCGCTTTTGTCGCACATGTAGTTGTTACACCTGTGACCAAAAAATCAATTCTTATTTTTCTTTGAATTTCACTAGACGACCAAAGTTTTAAGCCTTGATTTTCAGACACCTGTTTATTTTAATTCGAATTTTCCTATTTAATGTTCCGCCATTACTAACTTTAAGATCTTGAGAGAGCTTGATCGAGGAGAAAATGACGTCAATGGCTCACTAGTTTAAGAATGCAATGGGTTTGTACGCCGCAGAATTAGTATGCAGCACGGGAGTTTTGAGCTTTCAGACTTTTAAACTCGCGTTTTGCATATATGATAAGCTGCCTTCACACGCTGAAATTTGTGAGTGAGACTTTGAAGTCTTTTTTCCCTGGATCTGACCCTTGAGGTCCAACCGTGAAATCCAAAACTTACCCTCAAAGTAAACGGCTTTTGGATAAAAATAAAAGCTCAAAATTTTGCCAGTCAGGTGTTCACCATTCAAACTAAGCACAACTGATATTCATGCACAGGACATTAAAAAAATGCAATAGAAAGATGGGGTCACCGTGCTTTTTTTCTCGAATTACGTCGGAAGCCTTCGAAACTTAATCAACCAGAAAAAAATTAATCTTGAGCCTACTTGTTTGTCCGGGCTAAAATCTCTCATTAAAGTTATTTCAAGTTGTTCAATCTTGCAAAGCAATGAAAGCAAATTGGACCCCTACATCACCACAGGTTCACTGTCTGGGTTCAAATGCAGTTTCACGGCATTTGTATACAAATACTACAACTTCAAATAATATCTGACTTGCTAATCGCCCTTTCTCGCAGTCGGAGACCGAATTACTAAGGGCGCAGCTCAACGAGGTCGGACCGAAGGACCTGTGCTGCCGGCTAGGTGCTCGGCCCCTGAGCACGACCCATATATTACCTCGGAGCACAGCACCACAGCCTGATGGAATAGGCCGGGAATCGATTTTGAGGAGGGAGGAAAACCGGAGAGCCCTGAGAAAAACCATCGGAGTCAGATTGAGATCGACTGAAACTCAGCCCACATACGACCCGAGGCCACAGTTAAACGCGGGTCACAGCGCTGGGAGGCACGGTTGACGACCACTAAACCACCCTGACTCCCCAACTTTTTTCTCCTTAAAATGTGTTTTCCGTTTACCTATTGCGAGTACATAAAACGATGAAAAAAAAGGGGGTGGGGGAGGGGGGAACCGTGCTGGTTAACGAGAAAATAGCGATTCCATGACAGTTAATCTGGCGACACTGAAAATCCGCCATGTGCGCGCACCAATTAAGCAAGAAATCATGCGCAGTAGAGTTGCGCAATGCTAAAACCAGGGAATCACCTAAAAGGTCGACTATGGTTGACTACAGAGTCGGCATATACCCTTTCAATGTTAATAAGTGCGAAGTTACTTACACGTTTTTGCCCCATGGTATTGCGGAGGTGAGTTTTTAATGTAAGCAACGCACTGAATGATCGTGCTGCAGAACACGATGTGGCAGGTATCACTGCAAAGATATTTACCTCATTACAAAATTCTGGAAACGTATCAAATAGATCATTCTCGTGCATTGTCCTAGCATTTCTAAAACAGTCATGTAGACTAATACGCGCGCACGACGAAAACTCGCGTACATTTCTGCTCGGCTTCCAGGTCAGTTGTTTCACTGTGACAGATATTTCCCAAGGCACAGAGTATTTCCTAGTCATTTCCGCTAAACTTGAGCTCAAGTTCGGACAGCACCTTGTCGATGGACGCATAGTAAGTGTTGATACGGTGGTGAAATTCCGGTGCCAGCTGCGTTTGTCTTTGCGCACCTTCACCTAAAAGGGCTTGAAGGCGGTGTGATGGCGTTTGTCTGAGTGCCCTGGCTTCTCGTAATTTAAACTGAGAAATGGTCAGCCATTTCTTTATTTTCAGACCCATTGCTGATGCTATCTGCCATACGCTGTTGAAACTTTCTTCACTTCGACACTGGCATAGGGTCCTGAATGGTCATGTCGGCATTTCTACGAGCGAAGATCACGTCGACCGTCCTCCCATGAAGATATCGGCATAGACTATTAGCGTTGCTCAGGATTAATTTCAGCACAAACAATCCGAAAATAAAGTCACAAATTGCGGTCAATAAGGAGTTTTTGGATCTTTTTCCGAACACAGCGTGAGAAGGACTTTTTCAATGCGTTCCATTTGCCCGTATACGACCTTTACGGCTTCCCACCGGCATGACCATCGCGTCCCACTCAGTGACTTCATCGTCAATTTCAGATCCTCACCTTGTACGTCTGCGTCACTAAACAGGGCGCGTCGTTTGGGACTCGCTTCTAAGAAGTTGTACAGAGCCCGGGTAATCCCCAGAGCGTTTCGCTATGGATCAATCTGTGTCATAGTATCCTGCAGGGCGAGCGGGGAGCACTCTTCCATTCTTGTTGAGAGTCTCTTGTGTACACCGTTCGAATTCATATTAGCCGCCCCATCGATGGCTTTACCAACAATGTTTTTGAGGTCAAGATTGAGTACAGTGATAGAAGATTTTACCAGTTCATACAGTATTTCGCCTTTGGTTGATCTCGGGGAGTAGAAATCAATGAATGCTCCTTTCTTCGTTCCATTCAGCGCGAAACTAAGTCAAAGTGAAACTTGTTCTGTTCTGCTAGTGCTTCCGCATCGATTTTACTGCATAGCACTTTGATTGACATAGTTGCGATTGATTTGGCGCACGAGAAACAGTAAAGTTAACTTTCCTACGTATATGCTTGGTTCTTGCATGAGCGTCTTGGTACTCAGTGACGATGTCTTTTTTACATTCGGAACAGGTAACCCGTTGTCGATTGGCCCGCTTACTAGCATACTTACTCGCTCAAATTAAAGCGAGATCTAAACAAAAAAAACACACGCAAGATGCGTATTTGTTTCCACTGTCGCGTACATTTTTACGAAATTCACTGTAGGACATTGTACGCACGTAACGCTCGTGGTAAAGCCAGTTTAATTCACACAAGAGAGTGGTTGCCTAGCAGGTAACTCAGATCTTCTGAGAGTCTCCAATCAATAATCTACGAAATGATTCTAGAAAGTTATCATGCCTAAATTGATTAATTCACGACTGCAAATACCGCACACCAGTTAGTGCAATACAGGCCCGTACGCCTATGTAACTAAGCAGTAACTTTGTAGTGTGAATAAAAAGCTCGTTTGTTCTTTGGATCCAGTGAGGGTTTTGGCGGAAAAAAGCTTTTCATTCGAAAGCGAAAGCGGGATACATACACCAGCCCCCAAATTTTTGCCTTTCTCCCTTGGGACTCTTAAACTGGGTTGAATTTTCACCAAAAATACACAAGCTTCGTATGTACTTTGCCGAGTACTGAGACATGTAGATCTAGACAAGGTATCGACGACTTTACCAACGATTACCTTTGATTACTTGATAATTGAGGGAGTATGCAGGTATGAGAGGGAGTCATCCGCCTTGGGTTTTCGACTACTCGATCGATCTTCGTAATCCTTCACGATCGACGTAGTCTCATCCCGTGATTGCAATTAATTAAGGCTTCCAATTTGACCCAGTTGACGCACTGAAGTACATAATAGTCAAGCTACAGGTTACAGTAGAGAAATGAAAAAGCATAATTTATTGATAATCAGTTATTCTGTACTTCTTTAAATCCTCTAATTTCTTAATTAACACGTTAATATTTTATTAACCAAGTGTTTGAACTACTTACATTCAAACTGACAGGTGTGAAGCTTTATACGACTATGCATATCCGGAACGTAACTTTTGAACACGACTCTGCTGGTAGATTGGGAAGATATGAATGTCACGCGTATGCAGTTAATGATTCTGTACCGAGAAAGCATGGCTTCACTGTAAACGTCATTCCAAGTAAGTTATCTGCAGTTAAAGGTTCCCGGGGCACCCAACAAGCAATTTCCGCTATAAGCCACAGAAAGATATTTTAAGTTATTTATAATCATTATCGGAGAAAATCAAAGAGGAAACATAGGTTATCCGTAACTCCGAGTTTCACGCTTACCTACAAACTCAGAGTTACGGATAGCCTGCGTAGCAAACGTTCCTCCTGCAAACTGGCCGCGCGAAAGTTGGGGCAAGAGACTGATGGAACGCTTGCAAGAAGACGCCCTATTTTTGAAAAAAAAAACGCCCACCTTTTTATGGTTGATTTAACACGCACTTATTGACATCTTATTAACAAATTGGCCAATATCAGATAACCTTGTTAACACATGTTTAATTCTGTCTGTACAAACCGAGGCACCGAAGAGACACTGAGCGATCAATGCAGAATTTGTCAGTCTATTTTCAGAACGTGTATGAAATCCGTGTGATCGTAAAATAAGAAATTTAGGAACATAAATCGTACAGAGTTCGATGGGTATTAAGCCCGCTAAGTGCAAAGCTCCACCAAAGCAGACCAATGAGACCATTCAAGAGGTTTTCGTTACGATTCTTCAACTAGCGGCGATTTCAGTGCGATTTGCTGGCTATTTCTTGGTGCAAAGTGGTTGACGAAATCAATCGTACTAAATCACATGGCCCCAGTTGTTCAAAGGGTGGCTAGCGCTATCCACTAGATAAATCACTATCCACTGGATATCTCAATTGGTTTTTCTAGTGTTTATCCGCTGCGGGATAGTGAATTAACCGGTGGATAGCGTTATCCACCTTTTGAACAACCGAGGCCTGGAAATCACAAGAGAACCTCCTCACTATTTTGATAATCTACAGGCTTTGGTCAAATTGTCACAAATCGTAAATAAAATACCGTGACTTTGTGCCAAGGAGCACCTTTCTTCTTACAATAAGAGAAGATTAACAGGGGAGCTGCATAGTTATATTTATTTTGTTTCAATTAATGATATAGGACCTAAGCTTACATTGGGCAAGGTAAGAAGATAATTTGACGAATACAATTTTTTTCCTTGATCCTCAAAACTGAGATGGATTCTGCTAGTTCACAGGCATTTTATTAACTGATCCTGCGTAAATACAAAGTATCTTTCAAAAGCGAACGAGAAGCTTACTTCATTCCAGTCCAAACTTTGGTCGACAATAAGCGCCGCCCAATTTTTGTTAAATAACGAATCTTTTGCTTTTAGTGAACCATGGAAACACTTATCCATAACGGCTTCAGCTGACTCCTAAATAATTTTTAAAAAGGAAAGGAAGGAAAAGGAACTTTACTTTAAGTGTCTAGTCGATTTTGCGCTGGATCACTAATTGGGGACACTGTAAACTGAAATTAACAATGAAAGCAAATCAAGTCAAATGTTGGTTTCTGAGGAGAGGGGAAACTGAAGAAAACCTCTCGGTGCAGAGTAGAGAACCAACAAACTTAACCCACATATGACGCCGAGTGGAGGAATCGAGCCCGGGCCACATTGGTGGGAGGCGAGTGTTCTCACCACTCCGCCATCCCTGCACCCCGAATTTTGAATTTTCCTTAATGGATATAGTCCAAGCAGTCCAGGTTTTCATTTATATCACAGGCTGTCATTCCGATAGAATTTACCTCAACCACTTGATCGCGTATGATGCTTTGCAATGTAGAAGCCTGTTCTTTGTTTTATTTTATTTCGTGAACCCCGCACATCATGACAAACATCTGAAAATTTTAAGCCTTTTCCGAATGCTGTTGGCAAAACGGCCATCACATCTATACCTTTAAAAAGATGGCCCATTGACAGTTCTTGTTCCCCTTTCAACGTAAAACCGAGATCCGATTCGCTCAGCTTCAACTGGACTTCGCTCAAACACGATTCAAAACTTTTCACATCTTCCGCCGTTGTCTTTGTCACGCTAGAACTAACAAGAAATATTTTGATTCAATATTTGTCACCTGTCAATCATTGTGACTTTGCTGAACCAATCAGAAGCCCCCGTTCGTAGGCGAACCGGTTTTTCAAAAATAGGGGGTCTTCTCCAAGCGTTCCCTCAGTCTCTTGCCCCACTCACGCCCTCCTTAAATCTACTGCTCCCGTGGTCCGCAGTCCGCAGTCGGCTAGGAAGTGTGGCAGTGTTTAAGTGAAGGGCTACCGCGGTCCGCAGTCCCGCAGTCAATGAATAAGGAATGAACTAAGTGTTTAAATGAAGTGCTACAGCGGTCCGCAGTCCCGCAGTGGATGAATAAGCAATGAACTAAGTGTTGAAATGAGTTGCTACCGCAGTCCCGCAGTCGATAAAAAGGGTAGTTAACCGAACCGCAAAATGAAAGCTAAAATTTTACGAGAGTTCTTAGACCTAATCACTGCAATGCGGCTTAAGCTTAATCGGTAAACGAGTGCCTTATTCTTCACATTATCTCGTGAAAAGTGTAATTGACCGAACCGCTAAATGAAAGCTAAACTTTTACGAGAGTTCTTAGGCCTAATCACTGCAACGAGCGCTTACGCTTAATCAGTAAACGAGTGTTTTATTCTTCACATGATCTCGTGAAAAGTGTAGTTGACCGAATCGCTAAATAAAAGCTAAAATTTTACGAGAATACTTAGGCCTAATCAGCAATGTGTTCGATGCAAGCGGCATATTTCGTGACATTTATATAAAAATATTATGTAAATTATGTCGACTGCGGGACAACTGCACTTAAACACTGCCACACTTCCTAGCTGACTGCGGACTGCGGACCACGGGAGCAGTAGATTTAAGGAGCGCGTGAGTGGCCCTGTATTCTGAAGTTTAGCCGAAAATCGTTTGGGAGCTCTTCTTTCGAACAGAAACGCTTGCTACGCAGGCTAAGTCACGGATAACCTTCGTTCCCTCTTTGATTTTTTTCTTGTAGTTTAGTATATATATATATATATATATATATATCACGCCAGTAGGCATCCGTTATTTTTGGCAGTTGCCTGATGATTGCTCCGCAAGGAGCATGAAACTCTGAGTAGCAATAAATGTCTTCGACCAAATAATCCAACTCTGCGACTATATATTAGTCAGTTAAGTAGATCCCTGGCTTGAGCCAACAACGCATCACCCCCAGGAGGATCGCAAATGGATTCACAGTCCAAGTTGAAGAGAAATTGAAGAAAGTTACAGGAAACTCAACACTGGACAACTTCTGGGAAAAACTATAGTTGCCCTGAGCGGGATTTGAACCCACGTCCCCTTGATCACTAGTCGGGTGTGATGACCACTACACTATCAGGACAACCATGCTGGCAACATGCGTTGTTGGCTCAAGGGATCTACTTAACTGACTCTTTACATTAATTACCCTTGTCCCCTTGAAACACTTGTTGATCCAGCGTTATCACAAAGAAAACTGGCCCATTAGGGAGTCCCACGTAAATGCCACACGTTAAGTGATCAATCAGCCATGTTGCCAGCATGGTTGTCCTGATAGTGTATAGTGTGTAGTGTGTAGTGGTTATCACACCCGACTAGTGATCAGGGGGACGTGGGTTCAAATCCCGCTCAGGGCAATTACAGTTTTTCCCAGAAGTTGTCCAGTGTTGAGTTTCCTGTAACTTTCTATATAGACAAGGTTAATTTGGGAACAGAAATCAGCATAACTAAGCAATTAAGTGAAAATGTGGCTCAGCCAGGAATTTAACCTGGGTCCCCAGATTACCGGTCGGATGCCTTAACCACTCAGCCACTGAACCAACCACACTAGGAACACATATTACTGTACAACACATACACAATTTTGGCCTTCAGATGGTCAGGTCCGAGGAGACAATTACACACATTCTCTGCAATCAGGCTCACCTCACTACTCCCCGGTCGATCGGTGATGCACGGCCATATCCCCCTGGAAATCAACTAAGTACAGTAAGGTAGGGAGGGGATATATTAGCAATGCCTATTAGCAATGCCTAACGAATCGCCATCCAAACTGGAATAGGCTGGTGATCCTAAGTAATTAAGGCAATCAGTTGCTAATATATCGCCTCCCTACCTTACTGTACATATATATATATATATATATATATATATATAGAGAGAGAGAGAGAGAGAGAGAGAGAGAGAGAGAGAGAGAGAGAGAGAGAGAGTTGCATATAAACTGGAGAGGAAGACAAAACTTCTCGAAGGTCCAGGAAATTTAATAAAAACGTTTCGGCCCTTCGGTCTTCGTCAGTTAATTTTTTTTTTTTTTTTAAATAGAGTACAAGTTAAAAATCTAAGGATAAAATGGCCTAATTATTACAGCAGTGGAGACTATATAGTCTCTGAAAGACTAACAATGGCTATTGTAATGAAATACAATTAAGTAGTAAATTGTATGGTACAATACAAGCCAAAACTAAAGCTTAATCACTAAAACAAAAGTAATGATGTAATAATAAAATCTAGAGTTATGCAAGTGATTCAATCTATTTATGTAATACCGACTACAAATTAGCCTTGTCATGGTTTCGACTTCTTTTGAATTTGGAGGGTGCAAGAATGTCCTTCAAATTCTTTGTTCTACGGTATGCTGGAATGACGGATTTGGCAGGAAAAATTTCCCTTACTACTTGGTTGGATTCGAGCAAGTGAAAATGTTTTTTAATGATCAACGAAATATTAGGTAGCCTCGGATTGTAATCGACCACTAAGGGAATTATTTACTTAGCCTCCTGCAACAAATGCAAAGTGCAGTATGTTGGTTCGACTTCCAATGCATTTAAAGTCAGGTTCAGAAACCATAAATCTGACATGAAAAGAAACAAAAAATCGTGCGAGCTTGCCATTCAATTCAATAAATTTCATCACAACCTTTCGGACTTCAATTTCATTGTCATTGAGAAGATAATGAACACTGATGGAGATTTAGACAACACTTTATTAAAGCGGGAGGGTTATTGGGCGGCACAATTGCGCACACTGCAACCTTTTGGCCTCAATAAGCGCTGTGAATTCCGTTGAAGAAAACGGATCAATTTCAATGTTCCATAAAAAGCTTTTTTGTTTCCATTATAGTCCCATCTAATTTGTAGTCGGTATTACATAAATAGATTGAATCACTTGCATAACTCTAGATTTTATTATTACATCATTACTTTTGTTTTAGTGATTAAGCTTTAGTTTTGGCTTGTATTGTACCATACAATTTACTACTTAATTGTATTCCAGTACAATAGCCATTGTTAGTCTTTCAGAGACTGTATAGTCTCCACTGCTGTAATAATTAGGCAATTTTATCCTTAGATTTTTAACTTGTACTCTATTTTAAAAAAAATTTAACTGACGAAGGCCGAAGGGCCGAAACGTTTTTATTAAATTTCCTGGACCTTCGAGAAGTTTTGTCTTCCTCTCCAGTTTACATGCAGCTTTAAACACTAACTGAGGAGACGTGCATCCTTTTGGATCCTTCTGTTGGGAGTTTATCGTTTGGTCAACCATTACAGATATTCAAGCTATATATATATATATACACACACTGGATATGTCACCCGATTTTTCCTCAAGAGTGCTCGACAATATTGGAGCTTCGTCTAGTAAGAGAAAGTGAACTAGTTTTCTTTCATATATTCGGATCGGATCGATATATATATAACGGAGATAGGAACGTGATAATTCCACACAGATAGAGAAGATCTTAAACAGGCGAACAGTAAACTTATCTGACATTCAACATACGCAGTCGGAAACAAACCTTCTACGTAAGGGACTTAACTTTTGCCTAACACCAGCGCCACCAGAAAAATTATTACATCAATAAGGACATTGATGCCTTTCCCCGCAGACTAACCCTTAAAGAATATAACACTCCTGAGAACATAGAAGAACTAATAGACGGCCCTGGATACCAACCATCCGATACTTCAAAAATTGAACCAAAAGGAGCGCAAGATCTATTCTAGACCTTCAAGGGAATCATACCTTAATAAATATATTGACAGGTTAAGGCAAGAAATCACTGATGAGCTGAGACTTTGGGCGACCTACAATAAGGACATTGATGCCTTTGCCCGCAGACTAACCCTTAAAGAATATAACACTCCTGAGAATATAGAAGAACTAATAGACGGCCCTGGATACCAACCATCCGATACTTCAAAAATTGAACCAAAAGGAGCGCAAGATCTATTCTAGACCTTCAAGGGAACCATACCTTAATAAATATATTGACAGGTTAAGGCAAGAAATCACTGATGAGCTGAGACTTTGCGCGACCTACGATTTCAACGTAAGAACCTAAACGTTAGAGAGCAGCTTTGAATAGACTAAGCAGTAAAACGGACATAATCATCAAGCCCGCAGACAAAGGCGGAGCTACGGTGATCATGAATGCAAAGGACTACGTAAAGGAAGCTAAATGCCAACTAGACAATGAATTACATTACATGAGAGTAGAGAGAGAGATTTTACTCCTGAACACGAACAGCTAATAAACCGGTGCGTAGATACACTTATAGATGACGGAGCTAGAAGAAGTAGCTAAACTCTTAAGGCAGCACAATCAAGAAATCCTATGACTTTTTTGTTCTATATGCTCCCCAAAATACACAAAGTTAACAATCCAAGTAGACCACTGAGTAGTTTCCTCCGTAAACAGCTACACGGAGAAGTTATCAGCGTATGTGGACGAGTTTTTGAGACCTATAGCGGAAAAGCTACCGTCATACATACAAGACACCACACACTTCATTAAACGAATACGGGCTTGGGGTAAGTTACCCTAAAAGTGTTATTTAGCAACACTAGACGTATCAAGCCTATACACGAATATAGACACACAGACGACAAATAGACACACACTCACTATTGTGGAGGAAGAGCTAGGCGAAACAAACCAAAATAAGCCATCATCGAAAACATTATCATGTCTCCTCGAGAAGGTTCTCAAACTCAACAATTTCACCTTTGGTAATGAACATTACATTCAAATCAAAGGAACAGCTATGGGAACCAGAGTCGCACCCAACTTTGCAAACGACGTATACATGGGAAGACTTGAAGAAAGATTCGTGTACCAAACAGAGTGGCTAAGCCATATCATAATCTGGGTACGCTTTGTACCAGGATTTTAATGAAAGCTGATAAAGGAAACTTCTCTACTTAGCGACCGTAGCACCTATGAACTAGTCCTCAAATCCCCCTTCAAGAAGATTGAACGTGAACTCAATAAAAGGCTTCTCGTCCTGAAGAATCAATACAAGATCAGTGATTCCACTTACCGCAAACTTCACTTCACTGATGTCACACCACCAGTCATTCGTGGATCAATCAAACACCACAAACAAGAAAACCCTGTTAGACCCATTGTTTCATCCATTGGCTCAGCTCTCTACAATACTTCTAAGTTCCTTACCGACATCTTGTCACCTTTACAAAACAGTAATGGTTCCTCTGTTCCTAACTCTGCCACGTTTGCTGAAGAAATCTCCAATGTTGACATCCAGGATGACGAAGTTATGCTATCCTTCGATGTTGTATCACTATTTACAGCCATTCCTGTAGACAAAGCCTGTGATTACATAAAAAAACAAACTACTTAAGGACGACTCACTTTCTTCACGCGCGAGCTTAGACAGTAATGAAATCATTTCACTGTTGAAATTCATCTTATCTAACAATTACTTTATTTATGATGATAAGATATATAAACCGATCCGTGGTTGCGCGATGGGCAGCCCCGTCAGCTCTATGGTTGCGAACTTGTGCATGCACAAGAAATGGCCATCAACACGTCTGAAGTACAACCTAACGTATGGAAACGCTACGTGGATGATAGCTTCTGTATCACCAAAAGAGATGCTAACTTTTTTCATACTACACTTAATTCCATCGATCCACACATCTCATTCACTATTGAGGAGGAATCTGACCAAAAGATCGCCTTCTTGGATACTTTGGTTTCTCGCAAGGATAACGCGATCACTATTGATGTTTACCGCAAAGCAACTCACACGGACAAATATTTAGTCTTTTCTTCTCACCACGACAAACGCCACAAGATCAGCACAGCCGAGACCCTCCTACACCGCGCAATTAAACTCCCAAGTACACCACAATGGAAAAATACCGAAATCAATCTTTGATCTACGAGCCAACAACTATCCCTCCTTTGTTATTTCCAATATCTTGAAGCGGAAATTTTTCAAACCACCCACACATGCCATCCCTTCACCTGAAGAATTGGTTGGTATGTTTTTTAAATGGTTCGCGCCTCAAGAGAAGCCTAACGGTTTTGCTGTCCTTCCTTTCATTGATGGTGTTACGCAACCCTTAACAAGAATTCTTCGAAGGCACGATATTCGAGTTGTAAATAAGCCCCTCAAGACTTTTCAACAAAAATTCCTTTCTCCTAAATTCAGACCACCTAGTGAACACCAACCCAAAATTGTTTATAAAATACCCTGTGCCGATTGTGATTGGTGTTATATAGGTTAAACTGGCCCTTGCTTTGAAACCC
>NW_027179794.1:127500-134210 GCF_036669935.1 Montipora foliosa
CTACTTAACTGACTATATATAGTATGTATGTATGTATATATATAATTATTATTGTATTATTATTTTTTTTTTCAGGAAATGAAATCCCTATAGTACTAGTGTCTCTACCTAAGTCTGACGTTCTTAAAAAGGGCGAAGAAATCATGCTTACTTGCAATGTAACCCGAGTAGTACCTTGGTCGCAGCTTGAGAGAATTTCATGGTTTAAAGATGGCCTCCGGGTCCAAACTGTGCGATGCCCCCTTCCGAACGTACCAGAAGATACTCTTCAACCGTTGGTGGTTAAAGATGGAGGAAATTACTCATGCATTCTTGAATTGTTTCTGCGACGAGGATTCTTACACATGGTGTCTGATTTTGTTGTCATAAGATGTAAGTTTACCATTTGGTACCCGATAAGGTCAATAATGGAAACATGAACAATTCAAGGGTGTACTTTGCTAACTAAATTATTTCTTTTATATTCAACGTTCAACTTTTTTGTGCTAACTAAAAGCTCGAAAGGGTTTTTCGTTGCAATAGTGGTTGTGAAACGATGAAGGATACCAAAGAAGGATATTTCATTGTGTGGGCAAACTATAGATATCTTTGCAACTCTGTTGTTGGATAATACTTTAAGGGCACTTATAACGTCATATTGGTTAACATGGCAACACGCCACGTCCACAAAAAGGCCTTCTAAATTTCAGTTTTTGAAAATTATTTGACCTACCGTGTTGGAAAGCTCCCTAAATTTTTTTAACTTCTTAGAGAGTATGACAAAAAGTTATTTATTTAAGAAATGGTAAACGGCTCAGCGTGCACTATTGAGTTATGTTGCACGCGGGAGGTTGCTATGCACGAGAGAAGCGTAAGAGTCACTCGAGGCGATAGCCGAGAGCCACTCTAGCTTCTTGAGTGCTTAGCAAACTCTCAAGTAATTATAGGATGTTTCGTGTAGTTTTACATGGTTTAATTGGTGTGAAAGGAAGGTCAACCATGTTAAAGTGCTAGTCACTTCCTTTTTTCCATCAGATTTTGAAACTTTGTTTGCTAAACACTTGGCACCAGTTGTTCGAAGGCTCGATAGCGGTATATCCATTGGATAAATCACATTAGTATATACTAAAACAGTGGATAGCGTTGAACGCGGGCGTTTTGGCTCGTCAAACTCCGAATATCCTACGCTATTTACCTTCGAGCAACTCGGGAAAAAATGGCGTCCCGATTTGCATCCGTGACAAGTGAAGAAAACATCCAAATTAATTTTTTGTGCTGTATATATATTATCTCAATGCTTTAGTATATACTAAAACAACTATTCACTTCAGTGTCGGTGGCTAACGTTGGATATGTACCGCTAGCTACCTCGGCTATCGCCTCGAGTGACTCTTACGCTTCTCTCGTGCATAGCAACCTCCCGCGTGCAACATTACTCAATAGGGAGTTTAAGATCTGCGACGCGACGGTAACGAAAACGTCATTTAAAATTGCAAGTTCAGGTTTATTAATCGTTTTCGTCGTTATGTCGGCTTGTCTATCTTCTAAAAACTAGTGTAACCTTCCAGGAACTGAATTAGGAGGTGCGGTATTGAATCTACGACAGAAAATTCAAATTCGCTGCCTTTTGTTCACGTTCTCTGTAAAACTTGAGAATTGGTCATTTCACGTCGTAGATTTGCCGAAAACGTGAAAGAAATGTACAAAAACTAAAAATGCACGTGCAGAGCGTGCAAAGCTATTGTTTTTGCACATTAAATATGCAAAATTTGTGACGTTTTCGTTGCCGTCGCGTCGTAGATCTTAAACTCCCTAATAGTGCACGCTGAGCCGTTTACCATTTATTAAATAAATAACTTTTTGTCATGTACCGCTAGCCACCTTAGTATATACTAAAACAACTATTCACTTCAGTGTCGGTGGCTAGCGTTGGATATGTACCGCTAGCTACCTCCACTTTGGTGAATAGTTGTTAACTATCCACTGGATAACTCAATTGGTTTTGCTAGTGTTTATCCGCTGGATAGTGATTTATCCAGTGGATTTCATTAACCACCTTCTGAAGGACCGAGGCCAGACTGGCAAAATTTTTAGCCTTGATTTGTATCCAAAGGCTGTTTACTCTTAGTGTAAGTTTTGAATTTCCCGCCGTCCAGCCCATTGCTCACCTTCAAATTTGACCGGTTGGACCTCAGAGGGATGGGTCTAGGAAAACTCGACGTCATTTACTCACAAGCATAATTAAAACTTCGGCGTGTAAATGCAGCTTATTATTACTCCAAAACCCTAGTAAAAGACTATAAGGCCGAAACTCCAGTGCTGCATATTAACCAAGACACGTACAAACGCGTTGTATTCTTAAACTGGTGAGTGAGTCTTTGAAGTAATTTTCTCCTCGATCCAGCTCTCTAGGGTGGTTTAGAACCAAAAAAAATTATTGCGGCCAATATTTCACCCCCAAATTGCAATACTTGCTGATTTTTTGGCAAGTGAGCATTCTTCATCATGTACTTTCTGAAGATTTTAATATTTGTGATGTCACTCTATGGCAGACCACTAAATAGAAAAAGTCCACTAAATAAATAAACAGGTGTCATTTTTAAATCAAGGTTTAAAACGAGGGTCACTTAGTGTTCAGTTCACATAGTTTAAAAGCCAGAAAAAAAGAAGAATTGATTTTTTGGTCATTGCAGCACTTTAACATTAAAGTTCATGTTTGTGGTTTACCCGTGTCCATCGGGTGTTGGGTGTGTTTTTCTGGTATTTTACATCTGGCGATGGGGTTGGCTTTTGGGCTGTAAATAACATTTTTAACGAAGATGAATTTAAGAGATATGGATATTTGAGGAATTCAGCCGTTCATAATAGTGCTATAACGATCCATGACATTTTTCAGATTGTTGCATGACTTAAGAAGGTGCGATCAGGGTTTCCTCTCGATGCAGTTCATTTTCATCAAGTTTATTTGGCACTGGACAGAGGAACTGCCATTAGAGCTGTTTTATTCTGGCAATTCTTAAAGCATTTGATAAGTTGAGGGCTTACCGTATTCAGCGAAACGAAAGGAAACTGGAGCCTGATTAAAAAATATGTCCTTTCAAATAAAGCAGGTATCGCTGTATTATAAGAGGGACTGATCTTTTTCCGGTTTTTAGCTAGGCCGTTCACGACAGCGGCCTTGTTTCTCTGAACACTAAAAAAAGCGAGTCTAAAACTTTGACTCACTTTGAAGAGGAGGCACACACTAACTAGGGAATGGCCTATCGGTAAATCGACGAAATGTGAGGTCACTCTTTCGTCGATTATCAATTAGGTGGCTAAATTGGTATGAAGCAGAACAAGGGGCTTTCGTAAACGCGTAGCTAGAAACCTGAGAAATATCTGCCCCCCTTGATACTTGCCGGCTTTTTTGACTGGACATATTGGGTTTGTTTCGTTTCGCTGAATACCGTAAACTACCGTAAGCCTATTAAAGTCGAGGCATTTTGGTCTATTCTCTAAACTAAACAAGAGTGAGCAAGTGAATGTACCGTTTATACGCAATAAAAAGTCTAAAAATTTTAAAGGTTGGATCTACTGAACACAATGAAAAATAAAGGCCTCTGAACTACACAAGCTGAGGTTTGCAAATAAACTACCTTACCGCTCTTCCTTACTTACAACATTGACTTTTATCTTGTCTGTCTCTAGATGCTCCTTTGTGTCTGGAAGAAAATTCAGAAGGAGTTTTGTGGTCGAATACTTCTAGTGGAGGAACAGACCTCAAACCATGTCCACACGAAGGCATAGGTGAGTTGAATCGCCGAAAGACTATTGATCAAGATAACATAATTAACAAAATGAACGCGTTTCTGCTTTTTGGTTGTATGCGGTATGCAAAGTTTAATGCGAAAGACGAAATTGCGAAATGTCCTGAAAGGGTTTTCTCAATAATGGCTCAAAAAATGAAAAAAAAAAAACGTATGTAAATTATGGTGACAGCTGATATTAATTTCAGTGATGGTTGAGTGAGTGTGGGCCTCAGCAAGGACGATAAATGATGGTCTCGTCTTTGTGGGCCTCACCTTGTTCTGCACACTGGCATGTATCACTTCCAAATTGATTCATTAGGGCGAAGTTTCCAATAACAAGAAAGGCGAGGCAATCACCCTTAGGAAAGGAACGTAGTTTTGAGTGTTGCTGACCTTTTCGCCCGGGGGGGCCGGTCCCACTAACTAGCGGTAAAATCGTGTGGCATTAAAAATAGAGTAACATCTATTATTATCACCTTTGGGAGGGATAGGGTTAACCCACTCACTCCAGAACCACCCCTTGTGAGACTAGGTCCGAGCACAGCTTCAGTATTGCAGAAAACAGCAACCGTTTTGGCTCAGCCTTTGTGGTCGTAAAGTGCTCACAATTGCGGTGATTGGCACCTCTTGCTTAATTAATATACTTCACAGGTCTCTGTTTTACCAATACAGAAACAAACCTAAAAATTAATTAAAGCTAACCTTAAGCCTAACTAGACCTAAACAAGAGTTTTTAGGCCTAAGGTTGGCTTTAATGAATGTTTAAGTTTGAACTGTGAACGACACTTGTGACCTGAGACCTGTGTTTTGTACATGCCCGGGATACGATGTAATTGGCAGCAGCTACATAATTTATTTCGAAGAAAATGTTCTAGGCCCCATCCCTGAGCCCAAATGTTCTGCCAGACAACAGCCACAATGGATTCCTGTAATTTATTCGAAGGTACGGCGTCGCGATATTGTTCTGAGGGAGGAAAGTGGAACCCGTCAAACTTCACGGGATGCCGTTCTGCTAAACTAATCGGCTTGAATGACGCGGTATGGAATTGGTCTAAATCAGTACCTAATTTCATTGAATTGAATGAATAAAGTTGCTGTTATTATTAGTATTAGAATTATTTTACGTGTTTAATTATTAATTAATCTTATTACCAGTGGCTTTAATGATAATGTTCATTTTATTTTTCTTTCTCCTTCGTTTTACCGTTAGCCAGCCACTTCACGGTTATCAGCTCACAGCCACCTCATACCCCTGCTGTGAACGTATCATTTCAATGACCTTGACGGTGCGCTTTCGCCGCAATTTCTTGGGTCCCCTCTTTCTGGAAAATCTGGATCTGTCCCTGGATTTTATCATTTCACCCTTATATGGGGAAACAACAAAGATTATGGTGATCAAATCGACGATTATTGGCTCTTTGTTTGCCTGCAATAAAGTATAAAGGGAATGAAGTTCATTGCTGTTACATCATAGCTCTACAATTCTTCTCTTTCACATTTTGTAACGTGGTCCTTGATTTTTCTATGATGAAAAAACCTGTCATGAAATTCAAGAGTTAGTTTAGACGGTACTATTACTCTGACGCTCGCCATTGCAACAAACGTCCAGGCGACCAAACGTAAACATGTGTTACAAATTTGTCAGGCACATTTTAATTTCTAACGAACCAACGTCTGATTGGCAGTAACCTGGACAGATGATTAGGCCATCCTCTCTTTTTTTTCCGTTTAGCGTCGTCCGACAGACCCAAATTTTTGCCCTTTTTACCCCTCTAACTTGTGCGACTTTATCATTAGGCCATCCCCTTTTTTTTTCTCCGTTTCGCGTCGTCCGACCCTACCCAAATTTTGGGCATTTTTCAAAAAAAAAAAATAAATAAAATAGTTAACGACGTTTTTAAGCCATTTTTATGTCGCACAGGAGTTTCGGGGGTTGATCCTTTTTCCCACGATGTCTTAATTTTGCCACAACATCCGCCAACTTTTCCGCCATATTGATTTTGGGTTCACGTCTTGTTGTTTCCACGGCTATGATGCCGGGGTACCAGGCCTCCGATTCCGAGAATGCTTATGATTTTTTTTTTTAGGGTTTTTTTTTTTCAATCCGACCGACCGACCCAATATTAGGAAACGCATTCGACGGTAAACAGAAAAAAAGGGGGGATGGCCTTAGGCGTTTCGCTTCTCTTAGACGAAATAATTTCATATCAGTCAGACACACATCCGCAAGCAATTCGTAAGAGAAGGAGGTACTGAAGAAAGAAGTCAGCACAAATGGAATCGATAATTGCACTAAAAACGTTCCATTTGGAATATTTATCGGCTATATCAAACGTTCGCTAGCTAGCATTTTCGATTCACAACATCATAGTTAATAGATGTAGGCTAGTTATGAAACTCGACAATTTTTTTTTTGTTTCATGTTTTTGTTCGGTTTTTTGGCCTTGACCCTGCACAAAACCCGACAAAAACACGCTTTTTTCGGCAGGATAACCAATCAAAAGCTTTGACTAATTTATTCGAAATTAACTTGCGAACCAAAAACAAAAGATTGCGCAGGTAGGTTCAACATCTAATTGTGACTGTATTGTTCTTGCTTTTGAAATTCCCAGGGTTTCATAACCAGTCCGTAGATTAACTTCACAACATTGAGTACCACTGTCAATTATTCACCTTTCACCAAAGAAATAATTATTTACGTTTCATTTAGATGGATGCAATTTTAAATGGTGGCTCGCCAGGGAACAATGTCCATACTATTCTGTCGGATCTGGAGGACGCTTTGAGGCTAAAAACAGCAAACAATTCTTCAAGGCTACAAAGGATCCTTGGAGGAGACTTAATTATGTCAGTGGATATACTTTCCAAAATTGCAAAATACAATCGTATCCATGGAAACGTGAGTTCAGAAGAGAACTTTAAAAGGTTTGCTCAAGCAGC
>NW_027179795.1:0-5000 GCF_036669935.1 Montipora foliosa
AATAATAATATCAATATGAAATACCCAAAGGCATTAAGGAATGACCGCTGATAAAACTCAAGCCGAACCAGAGAAGAAGCTTATGTCCGGGAAATCCGAAAATCCGTTTTTCCGTGCATGCCAAAAAAGTGATTGCACTGAAATCATGGAATTAAGAACTCACTGCTGATAAAACTCAAGTCGAACCAGGGAAGAGCCTTCTCACCGGGAAATCCGGAAAATCCGCCTTTTTTCCGTGCATGCCGAAAAAGTATTCACACCACCGGTAAACAATTTTGGTGATTACGGAAAATACGGATTTTACGGATTTCCCGGAGATATGAATATTTAATGATTAAACTTGCAGTAACGACTGACTGCTGTCTGCCACAAACTTTTACTTGACCACGGAAAAGACGGATTTCACGGATTTCCCGGAGATATGAATATTTAATGTTATTCCATGTTAATATATTCTAATATAAATATTACTTCTCTTTTTTTCTGTAAGTATCTATATATAAATATATATATAATATATATATATATAGTATGATATATATATATATATGATATATATATATATAATAATCTATAATATAGATACTTACAGAAAAAAAGAGAAGTAATATATTATATTAGAATACATTAAATATTCATATCTCCGGGAAATCCGTGAAATCCGTATTTTCCGTGGTCAAGTAAAAGTTTGTCACAGACAGCAGTCAGTCGTTACTGCAAGTTTAATCATTAAATATTCATATCTCCGGGAAATCCGTGAAATCCGTATTTTCCGTGGTCCAAGTAAAAGTTTTGTCACAGACAGCAGTCAGTCGTTACTGCAAGTTTAATCATTAAATATTCATATCTCCGGGAAATCCGTAAAATCCGTATTTTCCGTAATCACCAAAATTGTTTACCTGTGGTGTGAATAACTTTTTGGCATGCACGGAAAAGACGGATTTTCCGGATTTCCCGGTGAGAAGGCTCTTCTCTGGTTCAGCTTGAGTTCTGTCAACGGTCTTTCCTTAATAACATTAATTTCAGTCCAATAACTTTTTGGCATGCACGGAAAAGGCGGATTTTCCGGATTTCCCGGGCACAAGGCTCTTCCCTGGTTCGGCTTGAGTTTTATCAGCGGTCATTCCTTAATGCCTTTGATTTCATTCATTATTATTATGATTATTATTATTATTATTATTATTATTATTATTATTATTTGATTTCATTCTAAGAACTTTTCGGCAGACACGGAAAACACGGATTTTCCGGATTTCTCGGACACAAGGCTCTTCCCTGGTTCGGCTTGAGTTTTATCAGCGGTCATTCCTTAATGCCTTTGATTTCATTATTATTATTATTATTATTATTATTATTACTATTATTATTATTATTTGATTTCATTATAAGAACTTTTCGGCATGCACGGAAAAGACGGATTTTCCGGATTTCCCGGACACAAGCTTCGTCCCTGGTTCGGCTTGAGTTTTATCAGCGGTCATTCCTTAATGCCTTTGATTTCATTATAATAATAATAATAATAATAATAATAATAATAATAATAATTATTATTATTATTATTATTATTATTATTATTATTTGATTTCATTCTAAGAACTTTTCGGCATGCACGGAAAACACGGATTTTCCGGATTTCCCGGACACAAGCTTCGTCCCTGGTTCGGCTTGAGTTTTATCAGCGGTCATTCCTTAATGCCTTTGATTTCATTATAATAATAATAATAATTATTATTATTATTATTATTATTATTATTATTATTATTATTCGATTCCATTCTCAGAACTTTTCGGCATGCCCGGAAAACGCAGATTTTCCGGATTTCCGGACACAAGGCTTTTCCCTTGTTCGCCTTGAGTATTATCAGCGATCATTCCTTAATGCCTTTGATTTCATTATTATTATTATTATTATTATTATTATTATTATTATTATTTCATTTTTTTTTTTTGATTTCATTCTAAGAACTTTTCGGCAGGCACGGAAAACACGGATTTTCCGGATTTCCCGGACACAAGTTTCTTTCCTGGTTCGGCTTGAGTTTTATCAGCAGTTCAAGCCTTCATGTTACGATTTTAGTCAAACAGCGCTTTCGGCGTGCACAAAAAAAGGCGGATTTTCCAGATCTCCCGGACACGTGGTGCTTCACTGGCTTAGCTTAATTTTGGGCTCATTCTCGGTGTAAAAATCTGTGAAACTCACAGATGACGTAGCACAAAGGAAAACAAAAGAGCAAAAAACATCAAACAATAACCTAACCCTACCACGAGCTAACAAAACAAGAAAGAGTTTCACAGGTTTTTACACCGAGGTAATGAAACCCAATTTTTGCAGCAAACAAGCAGAAATACACAAGATTTTATTCAACCAAATTTTCAACATACGCAGAAAAGGACGGTTTTTGCGGACACAGTTACTTGTTAGTGGCTTGTTAGGACGAATAGTGTAACTCATTTTAATTGATGACAGAAATTTTGCTCTTTTGCATCGATGTCGTCTTCGTTGCCAGAGATCTGATAACTTTTCAATATCCAGTAACACGTTGCTAAGATTACAAACATGTGTCACTCAGCCTGATCTCAGTGACGTGAACAAAGGAGGAAGGATTGCCATAAGCAACATCCTAAATGCATTCCTGTTAAAATTTAGTCCTAAATCACTGCACAAAATGTGTCAGGTTTCCCGTTGTTTCTGTGAATTATTGTCAACAAAGAGAGCTATTACCCGTTTACGATAACAGCCTTGATTGCATTGTTTGTGCTTTGGATTTCCTTGATTAGATGGCGAGTTTATCTCGGAAAAGTGTTAAATCGCAAAAACCATGCTGGGTCAACAGGAGTGGCTCGACTGAGTAAACAAGCCAAGCGATCGTATCGATGTTGTGTTTCATTGACTTGATCTGTTATTTCTTTGGGTTTCCCGTGGGAAACAACATCATTGTGCTGGATTGGTAGTCAAACGTACTTAAGGTACAAAAATAGAAACGCCCCTTTTCACACCCATTCGACAGTTACATGATGTGTGACACCTATTTGACGACAAGTTGCAAGTGAACACATGACAAAGAAATAGTAAACTCTCGTGCATCGTTGATCATTATTATCACGGGCAGCGCTTTCCAATTTATGCGTCAACATTTCACTGCTTTGATCCACTATATAAGAGACGCAATCATTTTACAACATCTGAGCTACAGGAGAAAATGCAGCGCACAAGACAACCGTGCCGACAGCTAAATAGTGAAGGGATAAAGAGCGATAACCCTAGCCCTAACCATTTCACTGCTTTGATCCACTATATAAGAGACGCAACCATTTTACAACATCTGAGCTACAGGAGAAAATGCAGCGCACAAGACAACCGTGCCGACAGCTAAATAGTGAAGGGATAAAGAGCGCTGCATTGTGTTATCTCTTACCAGTTATCAGCGGAAGGTGCAGCATCATAAGCGCAAAATGTATTTTTAAAGCAAAAGATAAAGATTTGGGCAGGGCGTGGACTTCTATTTGCAGCAAACGTGATTCATGCGACAATGCTATTTCAGGTCAGTATTTATTGGAATACCTTTGTTTCCGAGGAAATTTGGAGAACATTTTAAGTATCAAAAATGAAATTGAACGCATTTGACTGTGCTGTGTTTCAGGTATCCACAACGCAGCGTTTTTCTTTAGCGCCATTTCGAGCCAAGAGAAGAAACACTGTTGCATCAACGAAGAAACAGACGATGAGAGTAGTTCTGGCGATGACATGCCAAGTTCCATGACGCAACAGTGGCTCGAAGGGAACTTGACGAGTATAAACAAATCACTGTGCCCCGCAATCTCATACTGGGTCGCGTTGACTACAATAAATGGCGCCCCTGCCAGCCCAATTTCGGTTCACAAGGCCCTGCTAAATGGCGGACTGGATGTCACAGCAACCCAGGTAACGAATGTCGTATCTTTCTTTGAGAGCTCTCCTTGAGATGTGTCTAGCAATCCAAGGTAAAGCGAGATAAAAAGAAAAGGAACAAGCACAATCACAGTGCTGCAGGTAGCAAAACAAATCGTGAAAATGTTCTGAGACATTGTTCCATTTAATTTGTATTCGTCAGGTGCAGTTCCAGGATGGAAAGGAATCTCCAGCCACGGCAGAACTTTACAAAGTGTTCAAAGATCATAAAAATCCTTTCATGCGAGACCTTGTGAGATCATCTTACAAACACTCCTACAGAGACGAGGCCAGGAAGCTGATCGGTGAGGATTGCTTATGCACCCAGGAGTTAGACGATTGTGGCAGTGAAAACGTCTTGCGAGTGACCCTGGTTAATCAGAAGTTTCACGCGTCCTTGCTGAAAGCAATCGAACGTCTGACCGCGGCAAAGCTACAACTGGACAAATTTGGCTTCGAGTCCAACACGGCGACGTCGCAGGCGTCCACCAGCCAGCCACCGTGCGACGACGAAAAGATGCTGTCAAATAAACTCGCGATCCTGGTTAACGATATAGCAATCGCCATGGGAAAACTTGGCTACGCTACCTACAGAGGAAAATCTACAAGAAAGATCCCAGATCCACAGATCCACAGACAAGGGCTTTGGTAAACACCTTGGCCACCAATGAGCAGTTACTTTAATAAAAAGAAAAGCGTTAGTCAATAAAGTAGGCGTGATTTTAATGTCTGAGTAATTTCTTTTTTTCGTGCTTCGTTAATGTCTGAGAACTTGAAACATTACACTTTTTTGCTAGCATCAAAGTTCAAAACGTTTTTTTTAAAGTTCATTCAATAAAGTAGACGTGATATAAAATGTCTGAGTAATAATTCCTTTTTTTCGTATTTCGTTCATGTCTGAGAATCTGAAAAGTTCCAAAAGTTTTTTCTAAGGTTCATTCAATAAAGTAGACGTGATATATAAATGTCTGAGTAATGATCTCTTTTTTCGTATTTCGTTCATGTCTGAGAATCGGAAAACATTACACTATTTTGCCAGCGTCAAAGTTCAAAAGTTTTTTTTTTTAAGTTC
>NW_027179795.1:10000-17500 GCF_036669935.1 Montipora foliosa
AATTTGTTCCGCTCGGGATTCGGAACTCGGAACAATTGGTTCCCCTTTTAGCAATGAAGGACCATTTTGTTCCCAAGTAGTATGAAAGCACGTTCCGAATTCATCAAAAGGAACACAAAAAAGAGGAACAATCTGTTCTCGCTTTTCAAGAGGGGACCGTTCCAGAACCAAAAAAAGGAACACCTTTGAAAAACAAAATGCGCTCAAAACATCGCTAGTTAAAAAGAAAGAAGCCAAAAAGCGACTAAAAGATCACTTTGTGGAACACAATCGAATGCCGAAATTTTGCTGACGAAATACAACACTCAACTCAAAAAAGGAAACAAAATTGAAATTTGGGAAATGTTATAGATCGTTTCCCGTACTTCCCGGTTCCTTTAGTGTTTTCGTTGCAGATAGGCACGTATTATGTGCCGAAAAATTATTAGACTGAAATCAATGCTGATAAAACTCAAGTCGAACCAGGGAAGAGCCTTGTCGCCGAGAAATCTGGAAAATCCGCGTTTACCGTGCATGCCGAAAAATGATTGAAATGACATCAATGGCATCAAGGAATGACCGCTGATAATACTCAAGCCGAACCAGGAAAAAGCCTTGTGTCCGGGAAATCCGGAAAATCCGCCTTTTCCGTGCCTGCCGAAAAGTTCTTAGAATGAAATCAAATAATAATAATAATAATAATCGTATTAAAAGAGATTTCTTAAAACATAAAACTATAAAAGTTAGAGATAACAAGTTAAACCGACGTTTCGGAGTAGACATCACTCCATTATCAAGGTAAAAATGTTCTATGATGCTAAAATTACAGTATTAAAAACGATTGACGCTAAGAATTAACATAATAAGCACGTGCGAAATTGGCTGTAAGAATACTTTAGCACGAATGGAATCCGATTGCACATTGAGGCTAGGCTTAAGTGTTCGTATAAATAACATTTCAAACACTAAGCAATCAAATTTGTTTTTACATTTTTTGAGCACCTCAAAGCGTTTAAGCAGGTCCCGAGGGATCGACCCGTGTGCGTTCTTATAGTGTCTGGCAATAGCCGAGGACTGTTGCTTATGTCCCTTTACACGATTGTGTAAATGTCCGCGTGTGTAGCCTACATAACCTTCATCACAAAGGTCACATTGAAATTTATATACAACACACTGCTGATTTATGATCGGCGGCTTTGCCTCTTTCACTTTCAGTTCCTGTTCAATTTTTCTGCTGGTAAATACAGGCTGGATGGTTTTGTTTACTTTCAGGCTCAAATCCTTAAGTTGTTTTTTTACAAATTCTGCTGAGTTTTGGTCTTTAAATGGCAAGACTACTCGAACCATGTTATCCGTCTCTTGGGCTGTTGATAAAGGTCGCGGTTGGTCGCAGACCTTTGAGTCAACAAAGCGTTTGATAGTGGAATTTACGAGTTGTTTCGGGTACTTTAGGCGTGAGAAAACTGACTTCAAACGGTCACATTCGTCTGAGAAGTGTGACCAAGAAGAAGATAAACGGTGTGCTCGATCGAGCATAGTTCTCAGCAAGCCATTCTTGTACCGATTGTCAACATTGCTCTGAAAATGCAGAAGGAGACCTGAATTCGTGGGTTCTCCCCTTGGCCCCTTGCTCGCTAATGTTTTCATGACCTCAATCGAAGAAAACCTCGAACGACAAGGAAAACTCCCTTCGTTCTATCGAAGATATGTAGACGACACCCTGACCATCATGCCGAATATGGCGGCAGCATCTAGCTTTCTAGACACATTAAACCTTGCCCATTCATCCGTAAAATTCACCATGGAAACTGAAAGCAATGGTATGTTGCCATTTCTGGGAACTCAGTTACTGAATCGATCTCCCCGGATAGAGACAAAGGTCTACGTAAAACCCACGAATTCAGGTCTCCTTCTGCATTTTCAGAGCAATGTTGACAATCGGTACAAGAATGGCTTGCTGAGAACTATGCTCGATCGAGCACACCGTTTATCTTCTTCTTGGTCACACTTCTCAGACGAATGTGACCGTTTGAAGTCAGTTTTCTCACGCCTAAAGTACCCGAAACAACTCGTAAATTCCACTATCAAACGCTTTGTTGACTCAAAGGTCTGCGACCAACCGCGACCTTTATCAACAGCCCAAGAGACGGATAACATGGTTCGAGTAGTCTTGCCATTTAAAGACCAAAACTCAGCAGAATTTGTAAAAAAACAACTTAAGGATTTGAGCCTGAAAGTAAACAAAACCATCCAGCCTGTATTTACCAGCAGAAAAATTGAACAGGAACTGAAAGTGAAAGAGGCAAAGCCGCCGATCATAAATCAGCAGTGTGTTGTATATAAATTTCAATGTGACCTTTGTGATGAAGGTTATGTAGGCTACACACGCGGACATTTACACAATCGTGTAAAGGGACATAAGCAACAGTCCTCGGCTATTGCCAGACACTATAAGAACGCACACGGGTCGATCCCTCGGGACCTGCTTAAACGCTTTGAGGTGCTCAAAAAATGTAAAAACAAATTTGATTGCTTAGTGTTTGAAATGTTATTTATAAGAACACTTAAGCCTAGCCTCAATGTGCAATCGGATTCCATTCGTGCTAAAGTATTCTTATAGCCAATTTCGCACGTGCTTATTATGTTAATTCTTAGCGTCAATCGTTTTTAATACTGTAATTTTAGCATCATAGAACATTTTTACCTTGATAATGGAGTGATGTCTACTCCGAAACGTCGGTTTAACTTGTTATCTCTAACTTTTATAGTTTTATGTTTTAAATAATAATAATAATAATAATAATAATAATAATAATAATAATAATAATAATAATAATAATAATAATAATAATTATAATGAATGAAATCAAAGCCATTAAGGAATGACCGATGATAAAACTCAAGCCGAACCAGGGAAGAAGCTTGTGTCCGGGAAATCCGGAAAATCCGTGTTCTCCGTGCATGCCGAAAAGTTCTTAGAATGAAATCAAATAATAATAATAATAATAATAATAATAATAATATAATAATAATAATAATAATAAAGTCAAAGACATTAAGGAATGACCGCTGATAAAACTCAAGCCGAACCAGGAAAGAAGCTTGTGTCCGGGAAATCCGGAAAATCCGTGTTCTCCGTGCATGCCGAAAAGTTCTTGGAATGAAATCAAATAATAATAATAATAATAATAATAATAATAATAATAATAATAATAATAATAATAATAAAGTCAAAGGCATTAAGGAATGACCGCTGATAAAACTCAAGCCGAACCAGGGAAGAAGCTTGTGTCCGGGAAATCCGGAAAATCCGTCTTTTCCGTGCATGCCGAAAAGTTCTTGGAATGAAATCAAATAATAATAATAATAATAATAATAATAATAATAATAATAATAATAATAATAATAATAAAAGAAATCAAAGGCATTAAGGAATGACCGCTGATAAAACTCAAGCCGAACCAGGGAAGAAGCTTGTGTCCGGGAAATCCGGAAAATCCGTCTTTTCCGTGCATGCCGAAAAGTTCTTGGAATGAAATCAAATAATAATAATAATAATAATAATAATAATAATAATAATAATAATAACAAATGAAATCAAAGGCATTAAGGAATGACCGCTGATAAAACTCAAGCCGAACCAGAGAAGAAGCTTATGTCCGGGAAATCCGGAAAATCCGTCTTTTCCGTGCATGCCAAAAAAGTGATTGCACTGAAATCAATGGAATTAAGAATTCACTGCTGATAAAACTCAAGTCGAACCAGGGAAGAGCCTTCTCACCGGGAAATCCGGAAAATCCGCCTTTTCCGTGCATGCCGAAAAGTTATTCACACCACAGGTAAACAATTTTGGTGATTACGGAAAATACGGATTTTACGGATTTCCCGGAGATATGAATATTTAATGATTAAACTTGCAGTAACGATTGACTCCTGTCTGTGACAAACTTTTACTTGACCACGGAAAATACGGATTTCACGGATTTCCCGGAGATATGAATATTTAATGATTAAACTTGCAGTAACGACTGACTGCTGTCTGTCACAAACTTTTACTTGACCACGGAAAAGACGGATTTCACGGATTTCCCGGAGATATGAATATTTAATGTTATTCCATGTTAATATATTCTAATATAATATATTACTTCTCTTTTTTTCTGTAAGTATCTATATATATATATATATATATATATATATATATATATATATATATATAGATACTTACAGAAAAAAAGAGAAGTAATATATTATATTAGAATACATTAAATATTCATATCTCCGGGAAATCCGTGAAATCCGTCTTTTCCGTGGTCAAGTAAAAGTTTGTCACAGACAGCAGTCAGTCGTTACTGCAAGTTTCACCATTAAATATTCATATCTCCGGGAAATCCGTGAAATCCGTATTTTCCGTGGTCAAGTAAAAGTTTGTCACAGACAGCAGTCAGTCGTTACTGCAAGTTTAATCATTAAATATTCATATCTCCGGGAAATCCGTAAAATCCGTATTTTCCGTAATCACCAAAATTGTTTACCTGTGGTGTGAATAACTTTTTGGCATGCACGGAAAAGACGGATTTTCCGGATTTCCCGGTGAGAAGGCTCTTCTCTGGTTCAGCTTGAGTTCTGTCAACGGTCTTTCCTTAATAACATTGATTTCAGTCCAATAACTTTTTGGCATGCACGGAAAAGGAGGATTTTCCGGATTTCCCGGGCACAAGGCTCTTCCCTGGTTCGGCTTGAGTTTTATCAGCGGTCATTCCTTAATGCCTTTGATTTCATTCATTATTATTATGATTATTATTATTATTATTATTATTATTATTATTTGATTTCATTCTAAGAACTTTTCGGCAGACACGGAAAACACGGATTTTCTGGATTTCTCGGACACAAGGCTCTTCCCTGGTTCGGCTTGAGTTTTATCAGCGGTCATTCCTTAATGCCTTTGATTTCATTATTATTATTATTATTATTATTATTATTATTATTATTATTATTTGATTTCATTATAAGAACTTTTCGGCATGCACGGAAAAGACGGATTTTCCGGATTTCCCGGACACAAGCTTCGTCCCTGGTTCGGCTTGAGTTTTATCAGCGGTCATTCCTTAATGCCTTTGATTTCATTATAATAATAATAATAATAATAATAATAATTATTATTATTATTATATTATTATTTTATTTCATTATAAGAACTTTTCGGCATGCACGGAAAACACGGATTTTCCGGATTTCCCGGACACAAGCTTCGTCCCTGGTTCGGCTTGAGTTTTATCAGCGGTCATTCCTTAATGCCTTTGATTTCATTATAATAATAATAATAATTATTATTATTATTATTATTATATTATTATTATTATTATTATTATTCGATTCCATTCTAAGAACTTTTCGGCATGCCCGGAAAACGCAGATTTTCCGGATTTCCCGGACACAAGGCTTTTCCCTTGTTCGCCTTGAGTATTATCAGCGATCATTCCTTAATGCCTTTGATTTCATTATTATTATTATTATTATTATTATTATTATTATTATTATTATTTCATTTTTTTTTTTTTGATTTCATTCTAAGAACTTTTCGGCAGGCACGGAAAACACGGATTTTCCGGATTTCCCGGACACAAGTTTCTTTCCTGGTTCGGCTTGAGTTTTATCAGCAGTCAAGCCTTCATGTTACGATTTTAGTCAAACAGCGCTTTCGGCGTGCACAAAAAAAGGCGGATTTTCCAGATCTCCCGGACACGTGGTGCTTCACTGGCTTAGCTTAATTTTTGGGCTCATTCTCGGTGTAAAAATCTGTGAAACTCACAGCTGACGTAGCACAAAGGAAAACAAAAGAGCAAAAAAACATCAAACAATAACCTAACCCTACCACGAGCTAACAAAACAAAGAAAGAGTTTCACAGGTTTTTACACCGAGGTAATGAAACCCAATTTTTGCAGCAAACAAGCAGAAATACACAAGATTTTATTCAACCAAATTTTCAACATACGCAGAAAAGGACGGTTTTTGCGGACACAGTTACTTGTTAGTGGCTTGTTAGGACGAATAGTGTAACTCATTTTAATTGATGACAGAAATTTTGCTCTTTTGCATCGATGTCGTCTTCGTTGCCAGAGATCTGATAACTTTTCAATATCCAGTAACACGTTGCTAAGATTACAAACATGTGTCACTCAGCCTGATCTCAGTGACGTGAACAAAGGAGGAAGGATTGCCATAAGCAACATCCTAAATGCATTCCTGTTAAAATTTAGTCCTAAATCACTGCACAAAATGTGTCAGGTTTCCCGTTGTTTCTGTGAATTATTGTCAACAAAGAGAGCTATTACCCGTTTACGATAACAGCCTTGATTGCATTGTTTGTGCTTTGGATTTCCTTGATTAGATGGCGAGTTTATCTCGGAAAAGTGTTAAATCGCAAAAACCATGCTGGGTCAACAGGAGTGGCTCGACTGAGTAAACAAGCCAAGCGATCGTATCGATGTTGTGTTTCATTGACTTGATCTGTTATTTCTTTGGGTTTCCCGTGGGAAACAACATCATTGTGCTGGATTGGTAGTCAAACGTACTTAAGGTACAAAAATAGAAACGCCCCTTTTCACACCCATTCGACAGTTACATGATGTGTGACACCTATTTGACGACAAGTTGCAAGTGAACACATGACAAAGAAATAGTAAACTCTCGTGCATCGTTGATCATTATTATCACGGGCAGCGCTTTCCAATTTATGCATCAACATTTCACTGCTTTGATCCACTATATAAGAGACGCAATCATTTTACAACATCTGAGCTACAGGAGAAAATGCAGCGCACAAGACAACCGTGCCGACAGCTAAATAGTGAAGGGATAAAGAGCGATAACCCTAGCCCTAACCATTTCACTGCTTTGATCCACTATATAAGAGACGCAACCATTTTACAACATCTGAGCTACAGGAGAAAATGCAGCGCACAAGACAACCGTGCCGACAGCTAAATAGTGAAGGGATAAAGAGCGCTGCATTGTGTTATCTCTTACCAGTTATCAGCGGAAGGTGCAGCATCATAAGCGCAAAATGTATTTTTAAAGCAAAAGATAAAGATTTGGGCAGGGCGTGGACTTCTATTTGCAGCAAACGTGATTCATGCGACAATGCTATTTCAGGTCAGTATTTATTGGAATACCTTTGTTTCCGAGGAAATTTGGAGAACATTTTAAGTATCAAAAATGAAATTGAACGCATTTGACTGTGCTGTGTTTCAGGTATCCACAACGCAGCGTTTTTCTTTAGCGCCATTTCGAGCCAAGAGAAGAAACACTGTTGCATCAACGAAGAAACAGACGATGAGAGTAGTTCTGGCGATGACATGCCAAGTTCCATGACGCAACAGTGGCTCGAAGGGAACTTGACGAGTATAAACAAATCACTGTGCCCCGCAATCTCATACTGGGTCGCGTTGACTACAATAAATGGCGCCCCTGCCAGCCCAATTTCGGTTCACAAGGCCCTGCTAAATGGCGGACTG
>NW_027179795.1:25000-35000 GCF_036669935.1 Montipora foliosa
TTTTTGAGCACCTCAAAGCGTTTAAGCAGGTCCCGAGGGATCGACCCGTGTGCGTTCTTATAGTGTCTGGCAATAGCCGAGGACTGTTGCTTATGTCCCTTTACACGATTGTGTAAATGTCCGCGTGTGTAGCCTACATAACCTTCATCACAAAGGTCACATTGAAATTTATATACAACACACTGCTGATTTATGATCGGCGGCTTTGCCTCTTTCACTTTCAGTTCCTGTTCAATTTTTCTGCTGGTAAATACAGGCTGGATGGTTTTGTTTACTTTCAGGCTCAAATCCTTAAGTTGTTTTTTTACAAATTCTGCTGAGTTTTGGTCTTTAAATGGCAAGACTACTCGAACCATGTTATCCGTCTCTTGGGCTGTTGATAAAGGTCGCGGTTGGTCGCAGACCTTTGAGTCAACAAAGCGTTTGATAGTGGAATTTACGAGTTGTTTCGGGTACTTTAGGCGTGAGAAAACTGACTTCAAACGGTCACATTCGTCTGAGAAGTGTGACCAAGAAGAAGATAAACGGTGTGCTCGATCGAGCATAGTTCTCAGCAAGCCATTCTTGTACCGATTGTCAACATTGCTCTGAAAATGCAGAAGGAGACCTGAATTCGTGGGTTTTACGTAGACCTTTGTCTCTATCCGGGGAGATCGATTCAGTAACTGAGTTCCCAGAAATGGCAACATACCATTGCTTTCAGTTTCCATGGTGAATTTTACGGATGAATGGGCAAGGTTTAATGTGTCTAGAAAGCTAGATGCTGCCGCCATATTCGGCATGATGGTCAGGGTGTCGTCTACATATCTTCGATAGAACGAAGGGAGTTTTCCTTGTCGTTCGAGGTTTTCTTCGATTGAGGTCATGAAAACATTAGCGAGCAAGGGGCCAAGGGGAGAACCCATGGCCACACCATCAGTCTGTTCATACAAGGCTCCATTGAATTGGAAAAGTTGTTCTTTTGTAGCTACTCTGAGAAGGTCAACAAGGTCCATTTTCGTCAAATTCAAGTCGTACGTTACGTTAAACCAATTGTTGGTGAAAGCTCTGTTCGCGAGTATCTCTATCGTTTCATCCAAGGGTACGTTTGTGAATAGGGAAGACACATCATACGAAACCAGAATGTCACCGTTTGCTATTTCCATGTTTTGAATTTCGTTCGTAAATTCAAATATGTCAGATACCGTGTACCGATTCAAAGACAAAGGCTTAAGTTTAGTGTCAAGCCATTTAGCCAGCGCGTAGTTGTATGTTTGCTTTGCTGATAGAATAGGGCGCATCGCTAAGTTCTCCTTGTGTGTCTTTGGTAACCCATATAAATGGGCTAATCTGGAGCCTGTAGGGCACACAGTCTCCGCAATGGGCTTGGGCAGAATTCGACGGACAGTAGAGTCTAAATCTTTCTCTTTCTTTAGAAGAGGGTGGTAATAAGTTGGTGGTCTACCTCTACTTGGAGGCCTTTCCAGGGGAACAGGCCGAAATTTACTTGCGTCATTGATGGAAGCTTCAGATAATAGGCGTAAATATTCGGACTTGTCCATTACGACCACTCCCGAACCCTTATCTGGTTTGGTAATGATGATGTCGTCGCGACGCTTCAATTGTTCGATGGCAAGCAGGAGTGTCTTGGGAGGTTTGTGTACTTTGCGCTGGATGTAGTTCAGTGCTACGGATCGTAGGGTTGCGGCCGCCAATTCTTTCAAATCATCACTTCCAAGATGAGGTTCAAGACACCAGTAAACCTTCTCGAAGCTTGCTTTCACTTCAATCGGTGACACACGTTGTGGAAAGGCGAATTTCAAACCCCGACATAAAACCAGTTTCTGGAAAAAAGAAAGTTCGTAGGACGATATGTTGTGAATATGCTCGTCCACATCCGTTTCTTTGTAGAGTAATCTTGCGATCTTCTTTGTATGAGTGCTCATTACCTCCTGATAGTATTTGTTTCTGAGGTTTACTATTGTGTGTAAAATACAGATGTACCGGAACACGCTGCAGCTTCGGCGAATTTCATCGTAGATGGAGTTGATTTCGCACTTAAGAGCTGCACTTAGTTTGATCTTTTCTTTGAGTTCTTCGGAAATGACGTTCCTTTCGAAGGCTGCTGATGACTGCCTCCATTTAGAACTCCTTTCTTTGTCAATCTTGGCGAAAGTTGGTGTAAGCTCGAAATTCTGACAGAGTCGAAGAAATTCAATCGAGCCATCGCAGTTAATCTGTTTCTTGCTACACTGTTCGAGTCTTCTAAACAAGTGTAGTTGATTATCCCGTTTTAAAAATCGTATTAAAAGAGATTTCTTAAAACATAAAACTATAAAAGTTAGAGATAACAAGTTAAACCGACGTTTCGGAGTAGACATCACTCCATTATCAAGGTAAAAATGTTCTATGATGCTAAAATTACAGTATTAAAAACGATTGACGCTAAGAATTAACATAATAAGCACGTGCGAAATTGGCTATAAGAATACTTTAGCACGAATGGAATCCGATTGCACATTGAGGCTAGGCTTAAGTGTTCTTATAAATAACATTTCAAACACTAAGCAATCAAATTTGTTTTTACATTTTTTGAGCACCTCAAAGCGTTTAAGCAGGTCCCGAGGGATCGACCCGTGTGCGTTCTTATAGTGTCTGGCAATAGCCGAGGACTGTTGCTTATGTCCCTTTACACGATTGTGTAAATGTCCGCGTGTGTAGCCTACATAACCTTCATCACAAAGGTCACATTGAAATTTATATACAACACACTGCTGATTTATGATCGGCGGCTTTGCCTCTTTCACTTTCAGTTCCTGTTCAATTTTTCTGCTGGTAAATACAGGCTGGATGGTTTTGTTTACTTTCAGGCTCAAATCCTTAAGTTGTTTTTTTACAAATTCTGCTGAGTTTTGGTCTTTAAATGGCAAGACTACTCGAACCATGTTATCCGTCTCTTGGGCTGTTGATAAAGGTCGCGGTTGGTCGCAGACCTTTGAGTCAACAAAGCGTTTGATAGTGGAATTTACGAGTTGTTTCGGGTACTTTAGGCGTGAGAAAACTGACTTCAAACGGTCACATTCGTCTGAGAAGTGTGACCAAGAAGAAGATAAACGGTGTGCTCGATCGAGCATAGTTCTCAGCAAGCCATTCTTGTACCGATTGTCAACATTGCTCTGAAAATGCAGAAGGAGACCTGAATTCGTGGGTTCTCCCCTTGGCCCCTTGCTCGCTAATGTTTTCATGACCTCAATCGAAGAAAACCTCGAACGACAAGGAAAACTCCCTTCGTTCTATCGAAGATATGTAGACGACACCCTGACCATCATGCCGAATATGGCGGCAGCATCTAGCTTTCTAGACACATTAAACCTTGCCCATTCATCCGTAAAATTCACCATGGAAACTGAAAGCAATGGTATGTTGCCATTTCTGGGAACTCAGTTACTGAATCGATCTCCCCGGATAGAGACAAAGGTCTACGTAAAACCCACGAATTCAGGTCTCCTTCTGCATTTTCAGAGCAATGTTGACAATCGGTACAAGAATGGCTTGCTGAGAACTATGCTCGATCGAGCACACCGTTTATCTTCTTCTTGGTCACACTTCTCAGACGAATGTGACCGTTTGAAGTCAGTTTTCTCACGCCTAAAGTACCCGAAACAACTCGTAAATTCCACTATCAAACGCTTTGTTGACTCAAAGGTCTGCGACCAACCGCGACCTTTATCAACAGCCCAAGAGACGGATAACATGGTTCGAGTAGTCTTGCCATTTAAAGACCAAAACTCAGCAGAATTTGTAAAAAAACAACTTAAGGATTTGAGCCTGAAAGTAAACAAAACCATCCAGCCTGTATTTACCAGCAGAAAAATTGAACAGGAACTGAAAGTGAAAGAGGCAAAGCCGCCGATCATAAATCAGCAGTGTGTTGTATATAAATTTCAATGTGACCTTTGTGATGAAGGTTATGTAGGCTACACACGCGGACATTTACACAATCGTGTAAAGGGACATAAGCAACAGTCCTCGGCTATTGCCAGACACTATAAGAACGCACACGGGTCGATCCCTCGGGACCTGCTTAAACGCTTTGAGGTGCTCAAAAAATGTAAAAACAAATTTGATTGCTTAGTGTTTGAAATGTTATTTATAAGAACACTTAAGCCTAGCCTCAATGTGCAATCGGATTCCATTCGTGCTAAAGTATTCTTATAGCCAATTTCGCACGTGCTTATTATGTTAATTCTTAGCGTCAATCGTTTTTAATACTGTAATTTTAGCATCATAGAACATTTTTACCTTGATAATGGAGTGATGTCTACTCCGAAACGTCGGTTTAACTTGTTATCTCTAACTTTTATAGTTTTATGTTTTAAATAATAATAATAATAATAATAATAATAATAATAATAATAATAATAATAATAATAATAATAATAATAATAATTATAATGAATGAAATCAAAGCCATTAAGGAATGACCGATGATAAAACTCAAGCCGAACCAGGGAAGAAGCTTGTGTCCGGGAAATCCGGAAAATCCGTGTTCTCCGTGCATGCCGAAAAGTTCTTAGAATGAAATCAAATAATAATAATAATAATAATAATAATAATAATAATAATAATAATAATAATAATAAAGTCAAAGACATTAAGGAATGACCGCTGATAAAACTCAAGCCGAACCAGGAAAGAAGCTTGTGTCCGGGAAATCCGGAAAATCCGTGTTCTCCGTGCATGCCGAAAAGTTCTTGGAATGAAATCAAATAATAATAATAATAATAATAATAATAATAATAATAATAATAATAATAATAATAAAGTCAAAGGCATTAAGGAATGACCGCTGATAAAACTCAAGCCGAACCAGGGAAGAAGCTTGTGTCCGGGAAATCCGGAAAATCCGTCTTTTCCGTGCATGCCGAAAAGTTCTTGGAATGAAATCAAATAATAATAATAATAATAATAATAATAATAATAATAATAATAATAATAATAAAAGAAATCAAAGGCATTAAGGAATGACCGCTGATAAAACTCAAGCCGAACCAGGGAAGAAGCTTGTGTCCGGGAAATCCGGAAAATCCGTCTTTTCCGTGCATGCCGAAAAGTTCTTGGAATGAAATCAAATAATAATAATAATAATAATAATAATAATAATAATAATAATAATAACAAATGAAATCAAAGGCATTAAGGAATGACCGCTGATAAAACTCAAGCCGAACCAGAGAAGAAGCTTATGTCCGGGAAATCCGGAAAATCCGTCTTTTCCGTGCATGCCAAAAAAGTGATTGCACTGAAATCAATGGAATTAAGAATTCACTGCTGATAAAACTCAAGTCGAACCAGGGAAGAGCCTTCTCACCGGGAAATCCGGAAAATCCGCCTTTTCCGTGCATGCCGAAAAGTTATTCACACCACAGGTAAACAATTTTGGTGATTACGGAAAATACGGATTTTACGGATTTCCCGGAGATATGAATATTTAATGATTAAACTTGCAGTAACGATTGACTCCTGTCTGTGACAAACTTTTACTTGACCACGGAAAATACGGATTTCACGGATTTCCCGGAGATATGAATATTTAATGATTAAACTTGCAGTAACGACTGACTGCTGTCTGTCACAAACTTTTACTTGACCACGGAAAAGACGGATTTCACGGATTTCCCGGAGATATGAATATTTAATGTTATTCCATGTTAATATATTCTAATATAATATATTACTTCTCTTTTTTTCTGTAAGTATCTATATATATATATATATATATATATATATATATATATATATATATATATAGATACTTACAGAAAAAAAGAGAAGTAATATATTATATTAGAATACATTAAATATTCATATCTCCGGGAAATCCGTGAAATCCGTCTTTTCCGTGGTCAAGTAAAAGTTTGTCACAGACAGCAGTCAGTCGTTACTGCAAGTTTCACCATTAAATATTCATATCTCCGGGAAATCCGTGAAATCCGTATTTTCCGTGGTCAAGTAAAAGTTTGTCACAGACAGCAGTCAGTCGTTACTGCAAGTTTAATCATTAAATATTCATATCTCCGGGAAATCCGTAAAATCCGTATTTTCCGTAATCACCAAAATTGTTTACCTGTGGTGTGAATAACTTTTTGGCATGCACGGAAAAGACGGATTTTCCGGATTTCCCGGTGAGAAGGCTCTTCTCTGGTTCAGCTTGAGTTCTGTCAACGGTCTTTCCTTAATAACATTGATTTCAGTCCAATAACTTTTTGGCATGCACGGAAAAGGAGGATTTTCCGGATTTCCCGGGCACAAGGCTCTTCCCTGGTTCGGCTTGAGTTTTATCAGCGGTCATTCCTTAATGCCTTTGATTTCATTCATTATTATTATGATTATTATTATTATTATTATTATTATTATTATTTGATTTCATTCTAAGAACTTTTCGGCAGACACGGAAAACACGGATTTTCTGGATTTCTCGGACACAAGGCTCTTCCCTGGTTCGGCTTGAGTTTTATCAGCGGTCATTCCTTAATGCCTTTGATTTCATTATTATTATTATTATTATTATTATTATTATTATTATTATTATTATTATTATTTGATTTCATTATAAGAACTTTTCGGCATGCACGGAAAAGACGGATTTTCCGGATTTCCCGGACACAAGCTTCGTCCCTGGTTCGGCTTGAGTTTTATCAGCGGTCATTCCTTAATGCCTTTGATTTCATTATAATAATAATAATAATAATAATAATAATTATTATTATTATTATTATTATTATTTGATTTCATTCTAAGAACTTTTCGGCATGCACGGAAAACACGGATTTTCCGGATTTCCCGGACACAAGCTTCGTCCCTGGTTCGGCTTGAGTTTTATCAGCGGTCATTCCTTAATGCCTTTGATTTCATTATAATAATAATAATAATTATTATTATTATTATTATTATTATTATTATTATTATTATTATTATTCGATTCCATTCTAAGAACTTTTCGGCATGCCCGGAAAACGCAGATTTTCCGGATTTCCCGGACACAAGGCTTTTCCCTTGTTCGCCTTGAGTATTATCAGCGATCATTCCTTAATGCCTTTGATTTCATTATTATTATTATTATTATTATTATTATTATTATTATTATTATTATTTCATTTTTTTTTTTTTGATTTCATTCTAAGAACTTTTCGGCAGGCACGGAAAACACGGATTTTCCGGATTTCCCGGACACAAGTTTCTTTCCTGGTTCGGCTTGAGTTTTATCAGCAGTCAAGCCTTCATGTTACGATTTTAGTCAAACAGCGCTTTCGGCGTGCACAAAAAAAGGCGGATTTTCCAGATCTCCCGGACACGTGGTGCTTCACTGGCTTAGCTTAATTTTTGGGCTCATTCTCGGTGTAAAAATCTGTGAAACTCACAGATGACGTAGCACAAAGGAAAACAAAAGAGCAAAAAAACATCAAACAATAACCTAACCCTACCACGAGCTAACAAAACAAAGAAAGAGTTTCACAGGTTTTTACACCGAGGTAATGAAACCCAATTTTTGCAGCAAACAAGCAGAAATACACAAGATTTTATTCAACCAAATTTTCAACATACGCAGAAAAGGACGGTTTTTGCGGACACAGTTACTTGTTAGTGGCTTGTTAGGACGAATAGTGTAACTCATTTTAATTGATGACAGAAATTTTGCTCTTTTGCATCGATGTCGTCTTCGTTGCCAGAGATCTGATAACTTTTCAATATCCAGTAACACGTTGCTAAGATTACAAACATGTGTCACTCAGCCTGATCTCAGTGACGTGAACAAAGGAGGAAGGATTGCCATAAGCAACATCCTAAATGCATTCCTGTTAAAATTTAGTCCTAAATCACTGCACAAAATGTGTCAGGTTTCCCGTTGTTTCTGTGAATTATTGTCAACAAAGAGAGCTATTACCCGTTTACGATAACAGCCTTGATTGCATTGTTTGTGCTTTGGATTTCCTTGATTAGATGGCGAGTTTATCTCGGAAAAGTGTTAAATCGCAAAAACCATGCTGGGTCAACAGGAGTGGCTCGACTGAGTAAACAAGCCAAGCGATCGTATCGATGTTGTGTTTCATTGACTTGATCTGTTATTTCTTTGGGTTTCCCGTGGGAAACAACATCATTGTGCTGGATTGGTAGTCAAACGTACTTAAGGTACAAAAATAGAAACGCCCCTTTTCACACCCATTCGACAGTTACATGATGTGTGACACCTATTTGACGACAAGTTGCAAGTGAACACATGACAAAGAAATAGTAAACTCTCGTGCATCGTTGATCATTATTATCACGGGCAGCGCTTTCCAATTTATGCATCAACATTTCACTGCTTTGATCCACTATATAAGAGACGCAATCATTTTACAACATCTGAGCTACAGGAGAAAATGCAGCGCACAAGACAACCGTGCCGACAGCTAAATAGTGAAGGGATAAAGAGCGATAACCCTAGCCCTAACCATTTCACTGCTTTGATCCACTATATAAGAGACGCAACCATTTTACAACATCTGAGCTACAGGAGAAAATGCAGCGCACAAGACAACCGTGCCGACAGCTAAATAGTGAAGGGATAAAGAGCGCTGCATTGTGTTATCTCTTACCAGTTATCAGCGGAAGGTGCAGCATCATAAGCGCAAAATGTATTTTTAAAGCAAAAGATAAAGATTTGGGCAGGGCGTGGACTTCTATTTGCAGCAAACGTGATTCATGCGACAATGCTATTTCAGGTCAGTATTTATTGGAATACCTTTGTTTCCGAGGAAATTTGGAGAACATTTTAAGTATCAAAAATGAAATTGAACGCATTTGACTGTGCTGTGTTTCAGGTATCCACAACGCAGCGTTTTTCTTTAGCGCCATTTCGAGCCAAGAGAAGAAACACTGTTGCATCAACGAAGAAACAGACGATGAGAGTAGTTCTGGCGATGACATGCCAAGTTCCATGACGCAACAGTGGCTCGAAGGGAACTTGACGAGTATAAACAAATCACTGTGCCCCGCAATCTCATACTGGGTCGCGTTGACTACAATAAATGGCGCCCCTGCCAGCCCAATTTCGGTTCACAAGGCCCTGCTAAATGGCGGACTGGATGTCACAGCAACCCAGGTAACGAATGTCGTATCTTTCTTTGAGAGCTCTCCTTGAGATGTGTCTAGCAATCCAAGGTAAAGCGAGATAAAAAGAAAAGGAACAAGCACAATCACAGTGCTGCAGGTAGCAAAACAAATCGTGAAAATGTTCTGAGACATTGTTCCATTTAATTTGTATTCGTCAGGTGCAGTTCCAGGATGGAAAGGAATCTCCAGCCACGGCAGAACTTTACAAAGTGTTCAAAGATCATAAAAATCCTTTCATGCGAGACCTTGTGAGATCATCTTACAAACACTCCTACAGAGACGAGGCCAGGAAGCTGATCGGTGAGGATTGCTTATGCACCCAGGAGTTAGACGATTGTGGCAGTGAAAACGTCTTGCGAGTGACCCTGGTTAATCAGAAGTTTCACGCGTCCTTGCTGAAAGCAATCGAACGTCTGACCGCGGCAAAGCTACAACTGGACAAATTTGGCTTCGAGTCCAACACGGCGACGTCGCAGGCGTCCACCAGCCAGCCACCGTGCGACGACGAAAAGATGCTGTCAAATAAACTCGCGATCCTGGTTAACGATATAGCAATCGCCATGGGAAAACTTGGCTACGCTACCTACAGAGGAAAAATCTACAAGAAAGATCCCAGATCCACGTTCACGTTTTCATACAAGTGCCAGACAAGGGCTTTGGTAAACACCTTGGCCACCAATGAGCAGTTACTTTAATAAAAAGAAAAGCGTTAGTCAATAAAGTAGGCGTGATTTTAATGTCTGAGTAATTTCTTTTTTTCGTGCTTCGTTAATGTCTGAGAACTTGAAACATTACACTTTTTTGCTAGCATCAAAGTTCAAAACTTTTTTTTTAAAGTTCATTCAATAAAGTAGACGTGATATAA